>NW_026261577.1:0-88858 GCF_900747795.2 Erpetoichthys calabaricus | reverse complement strand
CTGTCTTCAGCAGTGGTGGTCTTACTTGTCCTACAAGTCCCTTTGTGATTACTGAGCTACCAGTGTGTTTTTTCTTATTGACATCCCAGACAGTTGAATTGGGTATCTTAAGGTTTTCCGATCTCTTAATGATTTCATTATTATTTTCCAGCTTCTTTGACTTTCATTGGCACAGCTCTTGCCCTCATGTTGATCAATGGCAACTACAGAGTCCAAAGGCAGTCTGTAGGTAAGAGTAAGCGGAGGTGTCTTAGGACTATGGTACCATTATGGTACCATGAAAGGGGAGGATGATTCAGAAAAAGTGCTGTCATTTCTACAAGGTGTGACTGAAATGTTTACAAATCCCCTTAAATGAAAATCAGTAATTTGTACTTTAATTGCATCTGAATTATTTAATTTGTAATTTTAAACTGTGGATTAAAGGAATAAATGCAAGAAGAATGTTTCATTGCCTCCACCATTATGGAGGGTACTATATAAAACAGAATGCCACGCCAAGCATGGAAAAGTGCACCTTCAAATAATTAGAATGTGTCCTGACATTTATCCACACCTTGAACTAAAACCACTTGACACCAAAACAAACAACAAAATTCTTCTTTCATTCACCAAAGTAAAAGAGAGCAATGGATGAGTGACGCCTCAGTGCACAGGCCTACAGAACCTGCAGTGACATCGGGGGAAAAAATATAGAGATGAGAAAAACCGAGGAGAGCTCAGCTGTTGGTGTTTTCAGCTCTACAGGGGAGTGGCAGGTGACACCAGGAATGGTAACCTTTGTGACACGCTGGTGACATTTATACTCACCATTATAATGTTTAAAGGGTATCTACTCATCAGGACTTATTTATGTTGCGTAAGCTAAAAATTTGCCAGGTTTTACCTGTCTATTTAATCCAATGTGCGTGTTCATGTATGGAATTATTATCTCTGTTATGGCTGCAAACATCAAGCAGCTCCAAGCTTGCACTCAATGAAGAGCGCTATAAAAGATGAAATACAACTGAATTAAACAGTAGTGTTACACAAATTAATTGGCCTTGATTAAAATTGCCCAGTTTTTTGCTGTTTATTGTGAAATCTGCTTTTAGTGGTTGACTGATCTACCAATCTTCATGACATGGAATATGTATAAACTGAGGACATGCGCAGCACATAACAGAGTGCACAGAGTGGAAAGTGGTGGAAGAAAATAACTGCTGTGTGGAAATATCTTAAAGTATCTGAAATGTGATATGAATGTTATATATAAAGTTTAAAGTGAAAAAGTTAGTTGTTAGTTGTGGTGTATTTAAAGCAAAGACAATTCCCGCAAGATAAGGAAACGCGTTTATTTAAATGTTTTGACGTGAGCTTTAAAGCTATGTTGGAGAAAGAAATTAGCTGGAACACATTGAGAAGAAACTAATTCACAACTGAAAAGGCTTGATGATCATATTAATGACGTTTCAGATCAGCTGGAAGACGTTAAGCAGGGACTCACGGCTCGAGTGGAAACAGCGGATACATCTGGCATCTAACGCCGATGAAAAGCCACAGCTGCGAACTTCGGAATGCAAAAAACTTGGAGACAGACTTGCAGCCCTGGAGGTTGGGGTGCAGAAGAAATAATATAAGAATTGAGGGTATACCTGAGAAACGAGAAAGCTCAAGCCCAGTGAAATTTGCAGTAGAATTACTGTCTAAAATAATTGGAGATGACTTTAAACTCGACATTGAGATAGCCACGGCTTATCGCACAAAGATACCAAGCGCCTTTAATCCCTAGGTCATTTATTGTCCGCTTCGGACGCGCTAAGATCGTAAGCTTGATGTGATGGCACTTCTCAGACACAAGCAAGAGATTATATTCGAAAATAATCTTATCTCGTATTTTTCCCCGACTTCTCACCATCAACAGCCTGCACAAACGCAGATCCCTACATTCGACATTAAAAGGATGCTACGGAAAGCCGTATCAAATTACAGCCCTCTTGTAATCCTGCCAAACTAAAGTGGAAGTTCAGATCAATATTATATTTTCTTCAGCAAAGAAGAAGCTGAAAAAGAACTAAAGAAGCTGTTTCCGACACTTTTTTGAAAGTTAATAAAGAGCCGTATTCTATCAAGGCAACGGGAAGGACCTGTGATCTGATCTCTGGATCCATGTTTAAAGAGACGGGTATTATAATTATACATCCTTTTCTTTATCTGGACTTTATATGTTTATGTTTTAATCAGAGTTATACAGTTAAAGACGCGAGTGTGAAAATGTGGAAGTGATTAAAGTAGGATTCGTTTTATTTTTTTTATTTTACTATACCTTAAGTAGACTGTTTAAACTTCATACCCTTGGTTTATTGCTTGTTCTACTATTTATACAATTACCATTATACTATTACAGTAGGAATTACCAGGTTTATCCTAGACTAGTTTTAAAATCATTCCCAGGGGTTGTTTTTTTTTTTTTTAAATCTTAATATCTTAACTTAAAAGCGCTGAAGATTATTTCAAGCTTAAATATTGTTAAAGAGAACATTTTCGGCAGATAGTATTAAGAATTTAACTGCAAAGATATCTCTGTTTTAATTCTGTAACGCCACTGCAGGGTGGGGTTTGTTTTGTTTTGGACGTGCTCTGTCTCTTTCGTATGTCAGAAGGACTGGAACATTATGAAGTGGGGATCTAGCCTCATGTGGGGAGGCAAAATGGGGGGGTGGGGGGATAAAGGGGGGAGAGAAGGAGAGCAGGTTATATCTAATCTATTCTTGTAATTCTTATAATTATAATATCAATGCAACAATAGGCTAAAATGCAATAACTCATAGGGAATCTTGAAACTAAGATTAAAACTGCATATTACCAATTAAAACTATAAATGACATTAAAAACTCAGAAATCAATGTCTCCATGATGGGACAGTTAACTTTGTGAGCTGGAATGTTAAAGGCCTGAATCACGAATTAAAGAGAAAGAAAGTATGCTCTCACCTAACAGGCTTAAACGCTAAAATAGTATTTCTACAGGAGACCCACTTACTAACCAAGGATCAGTTCAGATTACAAAAAGACTGGACTGGCCAAAATGTTCCATTCTAGCTTTATAAAGAAAACTAGACGGGTGGGAATTCTCATACATAGAACAGTTCCATTTGTAGCATCAGAGGTAGTGTCGGACCCTGAAGGGAGATATGTGATGGTCATGGGCAACTTATATAACGATAAAATAATTTTGATAAATGTTTATGCACCCAATGTTGATGATAAGGAATTCATGCAAAATCTATTTGCATCCATTCCCAATGTGAACACTCATAAAATTATAATGGCTGGGGACTTTAATTGTGTTTTAAATCCACTGTTAGATAGGACTCCTGTGACAGGGGGGGACGACATCTAATACTGCAAAGATAATTACACAGTTTTTAAATGATCACAACTTATCAGACCCCTGGAGGTTTCTTAACCCAAACTCAAGAACATATTTGTTCTACTCACCAGTGCATTATAGCTACTCAAGAATTGATTATTTTTTTTATAGATAATAATTTCCTGCCTACAATTAAATCATGCAAATATGACACAATTGTTATCTCTGACCATGCCCCTCTAGTCTTGGAGCTAAAATCATTAAGCCCCTCACACTCACCTCGCAGATGGCGTCTTAACCCTCTTTTATTGGCAGACGCGAACTGCACAGAATTTATATCCAAACAAATCAGCTTCTTCCTAGAGACAAACACGTCCACAGAGGTTTCTGCAGGAACACTCTGGGAAACTCTAAAGGCCTTCTTAAGAGGCCAGATTATTTCATATCTTTCCCATAGAAATAAATTAGAAACCAAGAAAGTGTCAGAGCTAAGAAATGAAATTACTATAATAGATGAAGAACAAGCCAGGCGTCCAAGTGAAGCTCTTCACAGGAAAAGGCAGGCCCTGCATACAGAACTTAACATCTTAACAACTAAAGAAACTGAACAACTTATTTATAAGTCTAGACAGCATTACTATGAACACGGAGAGAAAGCTAATAAGCTTTTAGCTCAACAAATTCATAAACAAGAAGTTCACAATGCAATACCAGTAATCACCAACAAGAATGGAGAAGAAATCATCGACCATAATAAAATAATGCACACATTTAGAGATTACTATAAGTCTTTATATTCCACTGAGCCCAAAGAAGACAACACGCAATCTAATACATTTCTGGATAATTCACAAATACCACAAATAGATGCTTTAAGTGCTGAGGAACTAGATAAACCTCTAACGCTAACAGAATTACTAGACGCTATAAAGTCACTACAAAGCGGGAAAGCATCAGGCCCTGATGGTTACCCCGTAGAGTTTTATAAGAAATTCTCCACTCAGCTAGCTCCACTCTTATTGGTAACATTTACAGAAGCTAAAGACCACCAAATACTACCTCAAACATTTCGACAAGCATTAATCACCGTCTTTCCTAAACAAAATAAGGACTTGTTACAATGTGCATAATATAGACCAATTTCACTCCTGAATAATGATGTTAAGATACTCTCAAAAATCCTAGCTAGAAGGATGGAGAAAGTGCTGCCCTCGGTAATATCACAAGATCAAACTGGATTTATTAAAGGCCGACATCTATCTTCAAATCTCCGACGCTTGTTTAATGTTATATATTCACCAGCAAAATCAAACACCCCAGAGATATTACTATCATTAGACGCAGAAAAGGCATTTGACATGATCGAATGGAATTACCTTTTCACTGCATTGGAGAAATTTGGGTTTGGCCCGAATATTTGTGCTTGGATTAAACTACTGTATACCAGTCCAGAAGCTTCAGTTTGTATTAATAAAATTTGCTCAGACTACTTTAAACTAGAACGTGGTACCAGACAAGGATGTCCCTTGTCGCCACTGTTGTTTGCAATTGCTATTGAACCACTGGCGGTTCACTGCCGAAATTCTCATCAGATAAAGGGGATTGTCAGAGAAGGACTGGAACAGAAAATTTCTCTATATGCAGATGATATGGTCTATATATATATCGGACCCAGAAAACACTGTCCCTGCTGTTTTAACAGCACTAACAGAATTTCAAAAGATATCTGGTCTTAGAATTAATCTGAATAAAAGTATACTCTTTCCAGTGAACTCACAAGCATATAATATTAAATTAGACACCCTACCTTTTACCATAGCAGATCAGTTTAAATACCTAGGGGTAAACATCACAAGTAAACATAAAGCTCTTTATCAACAAAATTTTGGCGTCTGTATGGAAAAAATTAAGCAAGACTTGCATAGATGGTCAACCCTTCATCTCACTCTAGCCGGAAGAATAAACATTGTTAAGATGAATATCCTTCCTAAACTTCTCTTTTTATTTCAAAACATGTCAATATATATCAATAAATCATTTTTTAAACAGTTAGATTCAATAATAACCTCATTCATTTGGAACTCAAAACACCCACGTATCCGAAGAGCGACCCTACAAAGACCTCAGGCAGAAGGTGGCATGGCTTTACCTAATTTTCAGTTTTATTACTGGGCAGCAAACATACAAGCCATAAAAACCTGGACACAAATAAATGCACATACACAGGCTTGGTCTGCAATAGAAGTAAAATCCTGTAGTACTTCTTTATATTCCCTGCTCTGCTCTCCAATAAATGAAAGTTATCGCAAATATACTAATAACCCAATTGTGCTTTACTCACTCAGAATATGGAACCAAATTAGGAAGCATTTTAAGATGGAAAATCTTTTATCAGTGGCACCTCTGCAAGGGAACCACCTCTTTCAACCTTCGCAAGTATATCCAGTTTTTAATACCTGGAAAAGTTTTGGGATTAAAATGCTCAGAGATCTTTATATAGACAACATATTTACATCTTTGAACAATTACGTTCAAAATTTAACCTCACAGCTACACATTTCTTTTACTATCTTCAAATTAGAAATTTTGTTAAACAGAAATTGCCCGATTTCCCCCACCTTGCACCCTCCACAATGCTGGAAAAAATACTGCTCAATTCCGAGGAAACAAACACTATTTCCGCAATATATAAAATCCTATTAGAGTCCCTACCTTTCAAAGATCCAAGAGGACATTGGGAAGAAGATATCTTAATCAATATATCAGAAAAGGAGTGGAAGGTAGCAAAGCAGAGAATTCACTCGAGTTCTATATGCGCAAAGCATAGAATTATTCAACTAAAAATTATATATCGAGCTCATCTGTCTCGCTTAAAACTGTCCAAAATGTTTCCAGGGCAGGATCCGACCTGCGAGCGCTGCAACCAAGCTCCTGCCTCACTGGGTCACATGTTCTGGGCCTGCACCAAACTAACATCATTTTGGACAAAAATTTTTAAGTGCCTCTCAGACAGCCTTGGTATCACAATCCCTCCTAACCCATTAACAGCTGTGTTCGGTGTTCTTCCAGATGGACTTGAATTGGAGAAGGACAAGCAAACGGTGATTGCATTCATTACACTCTTGGCACGCAGACTTATTTTGTTAAATTGGAAGAATCCTAATTCTCCTCTTATAAGTCAGTGGGAAAACCGATGTTTTATATTATTTGAAATTGGAAAAAATCAAATTTTCAGTTAGAGGATCTGTACAAAATTTTTTCAAAACTTGGCAGGAGTTAATCAATATTATTTTAGAATGAGAGAATTAACTATTATTGCATTTAACTCCCTTCTCCATCTCTTATTTATATAGATATTTACTTCTCCCCTTCTTTTGTCTAATGTTGCCTTATTAAAAAGCTTAAAGCAATTTTCCTTTAGCTAAGCTCTCCTTCTCAGGGGTGGGGTTTGATTTGTCTTCAAATTTGTTGGGTTATAAATTGATCTGTTTGTATGGAATGATTACAATGAAAATGAATAAAATAAAAATATTAAAAAAAAAAAAAAAAACAAAAAAGCAAAGACATTTCCCGCAACTAATTTGATAAGAAACGTTTAGGTACAACACACAGCTAAGCACATGGACTTTCAACAATGCAGTGAAAGCAGGAAAACCGCTAACGAAACAAATGTGTCTTAGCTGTCAATAATGGCAGTGTTTGAAAAGAACCAGACATATGATCAGGACAGGACAAAAAAATCAGAGTATCCCTCGAAAATAATTGCAATTTATCATTTTAGATACACCACCATTTTCTATAGTAGGAAGTTTAGGATTCCATCTTTTAAGTCCTATAACATGAATGCACGATATAGAATGGCGAGAGGATGCTTCTTTTCAGATGTAGCAGTACCAAGATGAACACTTTCATGACATTTCATATACAGTGACATGCAAAAGTGTGGGACCCCCCTGATGAAAATAACTATTACTGTGAATAGTTAAGTCAGTATCAGATTAATTGATCTCCAAAAGCCATAAAGTTAAAGATAAAACATTCTTTTCTGCACTTTACAAATCAAAAATAAGACACAAATCCTGTTTAGAGTGAAAAAAGGAGGAGCACCCCAGAAATGTTTGTGCACCCCAAGAGATTGGAGGTCTCAGATGTCTTTTTTTTCCCCCAAGACGTCAGACCCTAATTAGCTCCTTAGGGCTTTGGCTTGTTTACAATCATTATTATGAATGGCCAGGTGATGCAAAATTCAAAGCTGTATAAATTCTCAGACTCCTCAAACCTTGTCCCAGCAATCAGCAGCCATGGGCTCTTCTAAGCAGCTGTCTAACACTCTGAGAAATAAAATAATTTATAGTCACAAAGTAGGAAAAGACTATAGAAGATGTCAAAGAGTTTTCAATTAGCCACCTCCTCAGTTGGTAACGTTATGAAGAGATGGCAGTTAACAGCAATGGTGGAAATCAAGTTGAGGTCTGGAAGACCAAGACAACTTTCCAAGACAAGTGCACACAGCATTGCTAGAATAGCAAATCTAAACCCCTGTGTCTTAAAGCTTCCTGGTGGTCTTTTGTAGTCCGACTCTGGAGTGGTGATGCACTGTTTTACTGTGCAGCGACACCACCACACATATAACCTTCAGGAAAGAGCCATCAGAAGAAAAATTTCCTGTGTCTTTACCACAAAATTCAAAGTTTGCAGATGAACATCTAAACAAGCCCGATGCCTTTTGGAAACACGTCCTGTGAACTGATGAAGTCAAAATAGAACTTGTTGGCCACAATGTGCAAAGGTGTGTTTGAAGAAAAAGGGCACAGAATTCCATGACAAGAAAACGTCTCTGACTGTTAAGGATGGGAGAAGATCAATCACATTTCAGGCTTGTGTTGAAGCCAGGAGCACCAGGAACGGTTTACTGGTAGAGGGAGGAATGGATTCAATTAAATATTTGAAAATTCTGAAACACACAACACAACATCTATAAAAGTTAAAAATGAAAAAGTATGGCTTCTACAAAAGGATAATGATCAGAACTGCACCCCAGAATTCACAATGGCCCAAGCTTAATGTTTGTCATGGCTCTCCCAGTTTCTCGATCTGAACATTAATGACAATCTGTGATGCGACAGACTGCCTGGGCCCAATCCCAGCAGTGATGCCTCCAGCACAGAAAGACAGGGGGAGAGGGCTGAGTCTGAATACTGTCTCCCCCAGACCGATAGAGGGCAGCCACCTTGGCTTGCAATGGGGCCACGGTTTTGGAGCATGGATGCTCAACCTTACTGGGGCCCATTGCCACCACCAGGATGTGCCTGGATGTTTACTGGGCCCCGTTTAGCAGCACTTCCACCACACCAGGAAGTGCTGCTGGAAGAAGGTCATTGGACGCCTGGGGCCTCATTTATAAACGGCGTGTACGCACAAAAATGTTGCATACTCCCATTTTCATGCTCACATCATGATGTATAAAAACTAAACTTGGTGTAAAGCCACGTACATTTTCAGGGCAGCTAAATCCTTGGTGTACGCAAGTTCCCCGCTTGGTTTTGCAAACTAGCAGCCCCCAGCATCAATGTAGTGCTTTTGTTCCAGTGTTTCCCTTTCATTTTTAGATCCACATACCTGACACGGCTTTATCAAATACACTGAAATTAACCACATATTGTTAATTAATTTAAGGCATCTGATTGTAATTAACCTGTAACAATATAATGGTTCACAGAATGGCCAAACTATTCCAAATACCATAGTAGCTTTAGCGTTGTTACTCTCAAGTATTCATCCCACTGTATCGGAGTGTGGAATCACAGCTCTACAGCAGCTGATCAGAAAGAGAATTAACGGGATACAGCATCAAGCACATGCTGTCTATTTGAACTACTCTCATACGGCAAAACGCTTCAGAGCCTTTCCTGTACTGACCTCATGGTTCAGAGTTTCATCCCAAGAGCTCTAAACGCACTGAATCAGTTCAAATGCTCCTTGTAGATCTTTTGTACTTATAAGTACAAATACCTCACTGTAAACTTGCGATACAGTTATAATATTGCACAACCTGAGCCACTTTATAAAGCGCGTATTTACATATGATGACAATATCATTTTTAAGATGAAATGCAGCAAAATAGGTTTATTACATTATATAGCTATGAAGAGGATAAAGAATAGAAAAGGCATTGGTCTAGATGACATACCTGTGGAAGCATGGAGGTGTTTAGGACAGATGGCAGTGGAGTTTTTAACCAGATTGTTAAATGGAATATTAGAAAATGAGAGGATATTTAAGATTAAGGGGGATGTGCAGGATCGGTACTAATTACAGGGGGATAAAACTGATGAGCCACAGTGTGAAGTTATGGGAAAGAGCAGTGGAAGCTAGGTTAAGAAGTGAGGTGATGATTAGTGAGCAGCAGTACGGTTTCATGCCAAGAATGTGCACCACAGATGTGAGGTTTGTTTAGAGGGTGTTGATGGAGAGGTTTAGAGAAGGCCAGAAGGAGTTGCATTGCGTCTTTGTGGACCTGGAGAAAGCATATGACAGGGTGCCTAGAGAGGAGCTGTGGTATTGTATGAGGAAGTCGGGAGTGGCAGAGAAGTATGTAAGGGTTGTAAAGGATATGTACGAGGGAAGTGTGACAGTGGTGAAGTCTGCGGTAGGAGTGACGGATGTATTCATGTTGGAGGTGGGAGTACATCAGGGATTCTTATTTGCAATGGTGATGGACAGGTTGACAGAAAAGATTAGACAGGAGTCCCCGTGGACTATGATGTTTGCTGATGACATTGTAATCAGTAGCGATAGTAGGGAGCACGTTGAGGAGATCCTGGAGAGGTGGAGATATGATGTAAAGAGGAGAGGAATGAAGATCAGTAGGAACAAGACAGAATACATGTGTGTGAATATGCAGGAGGTCATTGTGGAATGGTGAGGATGCAGGGAGTAGAGTTAGCGAAGGTAGAGGAGTTTAAATACTTGGAATCAACAATACAGAGTAATGGGGATTGTGGAAGAGAGGTGAAAAAGAGAGTGCAGGTAGGGTGGAGTGGGTGGGTGGGTGGAGAAGAGTGTCAGGAGTGATTTGTGTCAGAAAGGTATCAGCAAGAGTGAAAGGGAAGGTCTACAGGATGGTAGTGAGACCAGCTATGTTATATGGGTTGGAGATGGTGGCATTGATCAGAAAGCAGGAGACAGAGCTGAGGTGGCAGAGTTAAAGATGCTAAGATTTGTATTGGGTGTGACGAGGATGGATAGGATTAGGAGTGACTACATTAGAGGATCATCTCAAGTTGGACGTTTGGGAGACAAAGTCAGAGAGGCGAGATTGTGCAGGTTTGGACATTTGCAGAGGAGAGATGCTGAATATATTGGGAGAAAGATGTTAAGGATAGAGCTGCCAGGCAAGAGGAAATGAGGAAGGCGTAAAAGGAGGTTTGTGGATGTGATGAGGGAGGACATGCAGGTGATGGGTGTAACAGAACAAGATAGAGGACAGAAAGATATAGAAGAAGATGATCCGATGTGGTGACCCCTAAAGGGAGAGGCCAAAAGAAGAAGATGACATTATACAGATCAAATTTTAACATTATTTAAATAATCTATATTGTTAATAATTAAACACGTGAGGACACGGTGTCACAACGCTAGCTATTTCAGGGATTGTTCCTGCTTCGCGCTGTATTCTTACTGGGACTGGTGCAACACTGGAAGGATAGATGAATAGAATAATTAATCATGTACTATGAAGATATTTCAATGTTCCTTAAAAGGTTTGAAGAATCGGCATTCTAAGCTTACAGATGGCTTGACATCTATTACAGAGCTGATTGTGTGGTGATTGGTGAATTGGAGAAAGAAAAGGAAGGACAGGAATTGGGGGTTAGTATGTTTGAAAGAGACAGTACTGCTGCAATAAATTATTTTATCAAAGGTCGCGCACAGCACAGCAGGAACAATCTCTGGACGAGGCGCCAGCTCATCACTATTACTGTGCCACTGTGTTCCCATGTTTAATAGAGTGTTTTAATTCAAATGATATCAAGTATACATCTCAGCATTTAAATTGTTCAGAGAGCTGTAATATCATGAATGTAATGGATTCTGTGTCCTGTTGGAGGAAGAGAAAGCCCATTTAAGAAGCGCATAGTGATTCACACAGAGCACAAAGAAGAACACATACAAAACAAATCATTTAACGTGCTACTTTAGTTACGGTGGGATTTGAGAAACTAGTAAATTAAACGATTTAATGATGAATTTTATTATGTTCTACTTTAATGACAAAATAAACTATGTGATTAAAGTGGAAATTTCGAGATTAAAGTTGACATTTCAAGCTTTTTTTGCCATGGAGTGCCTATTTTTTTTATTTTCTCTGTACCCTAATAAGCTTTCATATGACACTCAGACGGTGGGCAATGACTCACCTTTTATTTGCTTTTATTCGCTGAAATTCTCCTATTTACCCCTGTGCTTTTGCAATCGTCTTTTCACAGAACACTGAGCTTAAGGGCTATTTATTTTGATTTGCATATTGAAATAGGCATAATTCTGGGAGGAATTGGGGAGTGGTGGAAGGTGCGTGCACATGCGTTACTTTTCACGGTGACCGAGAGCGGAGCGGAAGAACGTGGAAGTTGGCGTACGCACAGATTTATGCATCTGGATTTTTTTGTGCGTACGCACATTTCTGCTTTTGTCCGTATGCCATGTTTTAGTGTGAATTCTACGCATGGCGTTGTGCATGAGGCCCCTGGAGTCAATCTGGGTGCCCTATAAAAGGGACCAGTCACCACTACTCAATGGCCAAAGTAGGGAGGAAGAAGGACAAAACCTGAGAGGAGGAGTGGAGGTTAAAAGGACTGGAGGCAAGAAAGACTGTGCTTGTTGTTGTGGACATTGTGCTCTTGTGAGAAGCGTAGAAAGTGCTTCTCACCTGTAAATACAAGTGGGCTGTGTGGAGAAACTTGTGACCTGCCTGTCTGTGTCAGGTTAGGGTGGCTGTACATGCCCTGGGCTTCAAAGTGAATAGAACTCAAAAGAGCAATGCATGCAAGACGGCCCAAGAATCTCACAGAACTAGAAGCCTTTTGAAAATATGAGTGGGAGAAAATCGCCCAAATAAGAACTGAAAGACTCTTAGCGGGCCACAAAAAGTGTTTACAGGCTGTGATTCGTGCCAAACGGGGTGTTACTAAGTAAGGACCATACAGGTGCCCACACTTTTCCTTCAGGCCCTTTTACCTTTATCGTTATTTTCAAAAGTTGAATGATGGAAATAAAAAAGCAATCCTGCTTAAAATATTAAAGAAATTTGTCATATTCAACTTTATAACTTTTGGAGATCAGGTCATCTTTTACTTACTTACTTGGTCAGAGTAACAGAAATTTTGCCCACGGTGCATGAACTTTTGTATGCCAATGTGCAAGCTTTGATGTTAGGAAATTCAATCTCTACAAGTTGTGTGAAAGGATCAAGATGAGCAAGAGGGCCATTCATGGATTGTTCTATGTCTGCCACCTCCTCTTAGACTCACCCAGTCATGAGCACAAATCTCCACACAACATCACTGGGAGGACCACTGAGGCAGACCAGTCATGCCAACCTGAGGAGTGGTAAAACTGCACAGGCAATACAAAGTGCTTATCTCACTGCTTCACTGCTTGTTAAATAAATTAACAAAGGCAAAAGGATTAAATTAAAATTATATACAGCAACTTCAGAAAGAAAAAAAATGTCATATACAACAAAATTGCTTTATTTTCTCATATTCTTCAAAGTAACAATTACACAAACATTTCTAAATACATATATAACAATAAAATGTGTGGCAACCATGCCTGGGTGTAATGTCCAATGAACAAAGGCAACAAGACGCACAAAATAAGATGGATGTAAGGCCTAGCATATACAGTGAACAGAGTCCTAAATACACGATGTGATCAAAACACAAGGACTTAACATTTCACCATCGAGCACAATTTACTAAATGAACACTTCACCGTGCTAGTATTTTGAAATAACAGACTAGAAGGAATAAGAGACTGAAACTAATTTATAGCATATTATTTTTTTTCTACAAAATTATGAAAAATGCTATCTTGCTCATCACAAATAAGCACAATTTAAATAACAATCAAAATACTGGTCGCCAATGTCACAATTACGCTTTATAGTTCTGGTCAGCAGCACAAATCTCTAGACATCACACAAGGGTCACTGAGACACACAGACCACCTGCCACACCTGGCCTAGGAGGGGGAGCTGCACAGGCCACACATCAAGTGTTTATGTCACAACACCAGATACTCCATGACTGTGCAGGTCAAAGTGGGCATCGCCATTTTAATAGGATTTTTAGTGGCACTCAAGACCTGTTAAGACAGAAGATTTAATAAGGATGCAGAAAGTCAGCTGCACCCCCTCACCCTGTAATCCTGAATGAATGGCTGAAGTGCAGCTCATACCAGTTATCAGCCCAGTACTTCATCTAAACACAAAAGGTGTAAATCAGAGTTAAGACTGCAGCTTTTCAGAGTGTCCATCAAACAAATCAACACCTAAATTGACTTTCATCTTAGGCTTGTAACCGAGAACTGAACCTGCCTGTTTGTGATGGAAAAAATAACGAGCCTATAAGCAGGCCCTGGTTTTGCAAGTAGAAGGGGCTTTAATTCAATCACCAGGGGGCTACACCCTCCTTTAAATGTAGCTGCATTCACCTTTTCTGTCTCCTTTGGTGGATGAAGACTGAGGATATGATCTCTCTGGGGAGACAAGAAGCAGACAATGCTTTCTCTTTGTGTGCTGAATGCTGACAATTTACTCCCTTTTGGTGTGAGAAGCCGTCCACTCTGTGCAGAGCAAACAGTTCACAAACTTTCTTTGACCGGGAAGCTCCTCTCCATAGTGCCTTGGACATGGACGTCCTGAACTGACTCTAAGAGCCACTCTTCCCAACCTCTGTTCTAGTCCCTGAGCAGTCTGCCAAGACTTAAAAAGAGCCATTATTACAAGACGGGAGTTTCAGTACCTACCCTCTTGTGCCAGAGAGGTTCAGAGGGAATAGTAAAGTGCCTAACAGTGAGGTGAGAAAGATAGAATCACAGCGCACCATGAACAAAGGAACAGATAGCAAAGACGACGAGTGAACTCTGAAGAGAGAAAAGGACCATTTGAACCTGGAACAACAACAGAAACAACTCCACATAACATCAGAAAATATCTTTAAGGCCCTGGTATGATAAAACTGTTTATCTGAGCCAAGATAAATTCAAACTCTAAACAGCAAGTAAAGAAGCAATCTCTTCTGTGATATGCTTGTAAGTCTCGTCTGTCTGCATCCTTTCTTCACTGTCAACAAATAATCAGTTATCAAATTTAAATAATCCTTGTGTTTATCAACACATTGTATTTTTCTGTTTCTTAAATTAAGAGTACATGAGTTGCCTTGATGTACTGTGAGTCTAATGGCCAGAGACCCCCTTCTCATACAGAGTAGTAAGGTAAACAAAGAGAGAGAGCCTTGCAAAGTTACTTTCCTTTGTGTAAACAGAAATTGGAAATTTTACAAACAAATTTCTGAGAACTGGCAAGTCATCCCAATCTGCTAATCTGATCCACCTAGTTTAATACAACATCAACTCGAGTTTTGAAGGTCCCTAAAGTCCTTCTCTCCACACTACCTGGTAATTTATTCCACATGTCTGTGGTTTTCTGTGTGAAGAAAAATTCTCTGATGTTTATGTGAAATATTCCCTTAACTTTCCAGCTGTGTCCTCCTGTTCTTGTTGAACTCTTTTTAAATTATCAGCCAAGTAGAGCTCGACTGCTTTAATTACCTTCATGATTTTAAATATGTCAGTCATGCCTCATCTTAATCTCCATTTGCTTAAACTGAAAAGTCTGAACTCTTTTAAACATTTCTGATAACTGTGGTATAGCAGGTCCTCAGCTCACATCAAAAAGGCCACTTTTTAAAATAAATAATCGCCGCACTCGCGACTTAGAGAGGGGGCATGGTATGTGTGGCCGGAGCAGATCCCGCATGATTCGTGATGCGGACGGTCCTCACTTAAGAGCACAGGTAAAGAGTCGTCTGCATCCGTAATCGATGCTGGGAGCTGCCAATTGCCACATCTCATCCACGTCCCCGTGATAAATAGAAGCGTGAGGCGGTTAGAAAGGGAAGAAAAAAAAAAGGAAAAAACAAAACGTACGGAATTTGAGAAAGAGAGAAGGCAGGAAGTAGGAGGAGGAAGCCGTTACACGAACGAGCGAAGGTGCTCATAGTGGAGAACACCTGCAGCTGAGCAGTGAGCCTGGGTGTTTGGCCGGCACCCAAGAAGCAGGTGGTAGTGGTCGCTCCCGCTGAGCATTATTGAGGAGCTGGAGTGACTGGAAGGAGGATGGCTCGCGGCATAAGGCCGGGAAGGCAGTGGGAGTCGGGACTTGGGATGTGAAAGCCCCAGCGTGAGCGCCCTGGTCGCTGGGGAGCCCACCGGAGCCAGGGATCAGCGAGGCGAACAGACCAGCAGGAGAAGGCAGAAAGAAGGTCAGCTGCAAGTAGGGTGGCTCCCCTGGTGCATAGCCCTGGACGGGAGAAGCAGGGGAGTCACCAGTAGAAAGCCTTTGTTTTAACCTCATTTTTAAAGGATTTATTTATTGTTTTTAACCTCCACAATTCACAGCGTTGTCTTGGATCATTCCTTTGAAGATTTTTGAGAAACGCTGCACTTATTTATTTGAACACTGCTTTGATTTTGATTGTTGTTTTAATAAAGCACATTACACTTTTTGCACCATCCCCTTGTTACATTGTTGTGCCTCACTGTCCAGGTGACATTACCGACGGTGTCGGGTTCAAGAGCTCCCAAAAGGCAGATGGAGGCATGGAGCAGAACCCGCATCGGCACAATAACTCATACCTCGACATCCCTAGAATTAGCCTAGTCACTCTTCACTGGACTTGTCTACCTCTGCTAGGTCTGTTTAGTAGCCCAGAGACCAAAACTGCACACAGTACTCCAGATGAGGCCTGTGGTGTTTTATAAAGCCTCTGGATAACCTCCTGTGACTTGTACTCCACACATCAGGGCGCTAAATAACCTGACATTCTCTTAGCCTTCTTAATGACTTCTGAACGATGTCTAGGAGTCGATGGTGAGGACTTCACCACAACTCATAAATCCTTCTCATAAGACCTTCCATTGTGTATACAAACCATACATTTTTACTTACTACATTAAATACTTTGAATTTACTTAAATTAAATTTCATCTTCAACAAATCTGCCCAAGCATGTGTACTGTCCAAATCCCTCAATTGTGATGACTCAACAGATTCTTGATTATCTGCCAAATCCACCTACCTTGGCATCATCTGAAAACTTAACCACCTTGTTATTTTTATTCCTATCCAAATCATTTATATCATTATGCTACTCGATATCCAGAGGATGATCCCTTGCGCTCAGCCACGTCTTAAACTATCGTACAGGAAATTGTAGGGGTCTTTGTGTGCTCGGCATCCCTAAAGATATCCTTACAGACCAAGAGACACCTTTCACATCGGAAAACATTTAGGGAAATGACCAAGTTACTTAAAATAAAGCATTTAAAGTCTGCGGTGTATCATCCACAAATGATGGTCTAGTAGAGAGATTTAATCAGACTCTCAAACAAATGCTCCGCAAGGTGGTCAGCAGGGACAGGGTTCTCTCCTTTTGAATTGTTATAAGGATGACAACCTCAGGGAATATTGGATATTTTAAAAGAAGGATGAGAACAAGTGGCTCTTCCCTCTACCAATATATTAGAATATATTGTGCAGTTATGCGATAGATTCAGGAAAATTCGACCGATATTAAAAAGCCACTGTCACAAAGATGAGTCACAGACATCATAAAGGTTTGGGGCAGCCACCCGTATATTGTTTCCCGGCTGCAAAATTGAGGAAAATTGAAAAGAGATGTTCACAGGTTTGAGTCCAAAATAGTTTGGATATTATGGAGGTAAGATGGAAGCTTTAAATGCCAGTAAGGGAAATTACGTCATCAGACACGGAATTGGAAGTGACACCATCATTGGTGACAGAACCCTGCAGGATTTTCCATGCAGAGAGAGTGAGAGAAACAGTAAGCGCACCCTGCCACCCCCTGGTCTGGTGTGGTATTTCTATCATTTAGGCTATTCAGCTGTCTCCCAATCACACGTGTGTGACAATATATTTATATAGCAGTGGCCCGAACACTGGCCCTTGTAGGACACTATTCTTACAACCACCCAGTTCTGATAGGGTTCCTCGCAACATACTGTAACCCTATGCTTCCTGTGTTTAGCCAATTCTGCACCCATCTGCACACCACACCCTGAACTTTCACTTCTTTTAGTTTATTGGCACCTTATCAGATATTTATCTGAACTTTCAGAAAGTAATATCATCTGTTCCACTTTGATCATATACTTTGGTTGGTTCCTCATAGATTCCCAGCATGTTAGTAAAACGCAACCTCCCTCATCTGAATCCATGCTGACTGTTTAGTAAAATTCCTGTTCTTGCCGTGTGTCACTCAATCTTTCCTTAATAATTCCTTTCATTTATTTTCCTGTGATGCAAGTTAAGCTTACTGACCTGTTGATACTTCAATTTTCTGAATCACCCTTTCTATATAATGGGATTACATTTTCCAGTTCATAAAAATTGTCCCAGTGTGCAGTGATTACTAAAAAATATCCATCAAAGGATTACATATATATTCACTAAACTCCGTAAGCATTTGAGGATAAATAGCATCTGGTCTTGGAGATTTGATTGATTTCAACCATTTCAATCTCAGCAGCACTTCTCTCTACAATTTCCAAATCCCTCAGTACCTCCTTAGTAGTCCCTGTTACAACTGAGAGGTTATTCACTTTTTCAGACATGAAATCTTCAGAAAATGGAAAGTTTAGAGCATTTTATATTTCACTATCTGTGTATTGTAATTCCCCTTTATTGTTCATGCGGCACTTCACTTCCTCCTTTACTGTTATGTTATTTCTAAAATACCGAAAGAATGTCTTTGGCTACAATATTTCTCTTTAACTGTCTTTTAGAGACCTCATATCTTTCCTAATGGTTGCTCTCAAATGCACTACTGTTAGCATTGGGGTTATTCATCTTAAATGACTTATTCAGTTCTTTTTTTTTCCTTTGCAGCTTCTATTTTACCTCCTTATTAACCCACTCCAGAGATTTTATTAATTACTTTGAATACATCCTGCATCATATGTAAAATGTTTAACTTCTTTCTGGTAACAAATCACAGTTACTTTTGCCTGTTTATTGCTACCACACTGACTTGCTGGCTAATACAAAAGCTTTGCCTCTGCCCCACAAACCCAAAGGTTTTGACTAAGACTGGAGTAACACCTGCTGTTGTGTGAATCACAAAACAAACAAAAAAAAAAACCACCCTTGTAAATAGAAAAAAAAAAATACTAAAAACTATTAAACTGCTTCACTGCTCCTTAATAGCCTACCAAAAAATAACCAAAGTGTTTAGGAGCAAAAGTCATATTTAATGCACACTCACACAGAAGGATCACAGACTAGCACAGAACACTCAGCCTTTTTCACTTTATGATATAAGAATGATGTCAGCATGTCAGTCTAAGTTGTATCTCCAATCCACCGCTTCAATGTGTAATCCAAAGGTTTGACGTTTCATCCAAATACTTCTTTAAGGATTTCACAAGAACCTTAGAAGAACTGAAGAGATGTGTAAAGCTGGCAAATGTGATAAAAGAAATTTGGAAGACCTGGGTGTCCGTCAATGCATAGAAAGCCATACTATCTACAAAAATGGAGGAAACCCACTAATGGAAAGGGCAACCCACAAAGATCACAGCATGAAAGCAGAGGTGAATAGGAACCCACACAGGCAGAGCAAAGGGCCTGCTGAAGTCTCCAGGACTTGAGAAAGTCTCTGTCCATGTGTTCTTATGGAGAAAAGCGTAAGAATGTAGTTTACAGGAGGACAACACCAAGGAAATTAACACAATCTAGCAAAACCATCACTGCACATCTAAAAACTTGTTAAAGATCATCATGATGTTCCAGAACAGACAATGATCTGTGAATGATTGAGACAAAAGTTGAAGTCTTTGCTCAAAACATGCAACACCATGTTTGGAGGGAATACAAAAGCGCACATTGATACTAAAGACTCAAGGTGAATGGAGCATCATGGTTTGGCCTGCTTGTTTCTTCATGGCCTGGAACACTTGACATTATCAATGGTCACTGAATTGAAAATATTATCAAGAAATCTGACAGAAAAATATCAGTTGAGTGATGTCACAGGACAATGAGACCAAACACAGGAAGAAATCAAAAACAGAAAGGATTAAATATATAGTAATTGGAGATCAGGAATGGCCAATAAAAGATGTGAGATGCTGTGGCCTGACCTAAAGAGAACTGATCAGAAAAGGGCACTCAGGGATGAAGGAACTGAAAAGGTTTGGAATGAAGAAATGGATTAAAATTCATTGCGATCAGTAGCTACAAAAAGTTTTGTTTAGGTCATTACTATTAAAGAAGGGCCAACCAGTCTGTAAAGATAGGAGGGTCATGGAGTGGACTGTGAATGTTTAAACAATGTGAATGTGTTCAGGACTGACAAGAAGCCGTCCGATTGTTTGTGTTATTACAGCAGTTTAGGACAACTGAGGCTGTCTGTAATCGGAGCTAAGTTGAAGATCGGACCACATTGTTAAGAGGAATTAATATGGATACCCAGGAAATTACAGAGGGATCAATACCTTTGTCTTGCTCTAGGACATTTGTATAGCACTCTTTATCGAGGATAGGCTGAGGGCTTTTGCATAAAGTCACTATAATGGAAGAATAGCAAATTTCTAAACCTTACATAACAATAGATGAAATCTCACACTAAATTTAAACACACAATAAAATTAAGTATTTTCACTCCATTTCTATGTTTATCATAAAAATCACAAGACACAACCTTTCAAGCTCATAAACCCCAACCCTAAATCTTACACATTTTATTTTACACTTACTTTTTCCAGACTTTTTTGAAGGTGGTCGCTTATTTTTCTGAGCTCTAACAGATGTAGTTTCCTCAGCTCTCTTTGGTTCAAACTCGAATGATTCAGACTTCACATTGATAGAAGGCTCTGGAGATGAACACTGTCTACTCTGAGAAGAGTCTAACCTGGTCACCACTCCATCATGACGGTTGTCTTCTTTTACACTGTCCAGATTTGTATGGTTATGTGTCTCAATACTGACAGACTTCTCTTCAGGTTCTTCTTTAATGCCCACTGGCTGCAGTTCACTGTCCTCCTCCTTGATGCTCATACTTTCCTGTTTAATGTAGATGGACTCCCACTCACAGTCGTCCTCCTTAATATTGACAGTTTTCTCCATGATATTTGTGTCCACATCACAGTTCTCCTGTTTCACATCCATTGAGATGGTCCAGTAAACAGCAGCTTTTTCTTTGTCTCTGTGAAAAAAAACAGGAATTTACTTCATTAAAACTTCACTTATGTCTAAAGACACTTGAATATCATTTTAGAACAGGCTCTATGTTATGGTTTATGTAAAGTTAGACAGTTCATAGCATGCTGACAGTAACTAATTGCTCTTCGCTTCAAATTATTTGATGTGAAACAATCTTGGGAGTGGAGTGAAGGTCCACCAGACTCTGAAACAAGAAGGCCATCTTACACAGTTGTGGGTCAGCAGTATTCACTACTTGAATTAAACATACAGTGCTGCTGGGGTCCCAGAATTGTCTTACCAGTTTATGTTGATGAAGGTTTGTACAAGTAGGGGCACAGGATTGTGTTAAGAAACAGAAAAGTCAGGAGGGAGGAGATGAAAGAGGAACTTAACTTTGCTGAAATGCGCAGCTGCAACAGGATAAGACAAGCAAGTGAAATAAGGAGTTTGTTAGCTTAGGCTGACAGGTGTAACTGATGGTGCATAACTTCTATTTCTGTTAGTAAGTTTGACAAACCTTTTCAATTCATTAAAAGCCACCAGTCCCCTCTTTACCCACTGAATCAATCATAACTTTTGATTGTGCTGTCAGGTTTAATAAAACCACCTTGTTGTCACTACAAGTTATAAAGTGTATTGTTCAGTTTAACTGTGACCATCCCTTCTCCATTAGTAAATAGCTGATTGACCTGACTTAAGCTACTTAACTACACCATAACAGGGATGGATGAGTGTCGTGTTAAAAGGAAAAAATGTTTTAACTCCATAAGAAAGGGCAGAGCAGGCACTTTTCAATTAGGAGGCCGCGTTCCTTCAATGTGGGATTTGACATAATTCACATCTTCTATCATATTATGATGACCAGTGTGTCATCCTCGACAGTACTCTATCCTTCCAATCTCACATTAATAACATCACCCGGTCTGCTTACTTCCACCTACGTAATATTAATCGTATTCGCCCCTCCCTCACTCCTCACACCACTGCCATTCTTGTTCATAGTCTTGTCACTTCTCGGCTGGACTACTGCAATTCACTCCTCTTTGGTCTCCCGAATAAATCTCTTCATAAGCTTCAGTTAGTCCAGAATTCTGCAGCACGTATCATCACTCAAATCCCATCTATTCACCATATTACTCCGGTCTTGCAGCAGCTTCATTGGCTCCCGATTAAGTTTCGTATTGATTTTAAGATTCTACTATTAACATTTAAGGCCATCCATAACCTCGCCCCTCCATATCTGTCTGACCTTCTTCATGTTGCCATTCCATCCCGTAACCTTAGATCCTCTTCCTCCACCCATCTGACTGTCCCTCCTGCCCGTCTAACCACCATGGGGAGCAGAGCTTTCAGCCGTTCTGCTCCCAAGCTCTGGAATTCATTGCCTGCGGATCTCCGAAATATCAAATCATATTCATCCTTCAAATGTAAACTTAAAACGCATCTGTTTAAAATGGCTTTTTCTTTTTCCTCCTGATTATAATGGTTTTGTTTGGTTTTAATTTCTAGATTTTCTGATGTTTTAAGTTTTTTTTTTATAATTGTGTCTTTTATTTATTTATTTATTTATTTATTGTTGTTTGGTGTCCTTGAGTTCCCTGAAAGGCGCCTTGTATAAATAAAATGTATTATTATTATTATTATTATTATTTTCTACATTGCAGCGTGCTGAGCTGTGTACATCACGTCAAGAGAGGCCGACTGAATGAACAGGCTAATTAAAATGGCAAGATCAGTCATGGGACGCACCCTGGACCCCCTGGAGTCCGTAGCAGAGGAGAGAATTAAAACAAAACTGAGTGCCATTATGAACAATGCTGCACAATAAAATGGAGTTCTTTCAAATCATTCCGCATAAGTGTGTCAAGAAACACTACGGGGCTTCTTTATACCAACAGTAATACAGTAATCCCTCCTCCATCGCGGGGGTTGCGTTCCAGAGCCCCCCGCGAAATAAGAAAATCCGCGAAGTAGAAACCATATGTTTATATGGTTATTTATATATTGTCATGCTTGGGTCACAGATTTGCGCAGAAACACAGGAGGTTGTAGAGAGACAGGAACTTTATTCAAACACTGCAAACAAACATTTGTCTCTTTTTCAAAAGTTTAAACTGTGCTCCATGACAAGGCAGAGATGACAGTTCCGTCTCACAATTAAAAGAATGCAAACATATCTTCCTTTCAAAGGAGTGCGTGTCAGGAGCACAGACTGTCAGAAAGATAGAGAAAAGCAAACAAATCAATAGGGCTGTTTGGCTTTTAAGTATGCGAAGCACCGCGGAACAAAGCTGTTGAAGGCGGCAGCTCACATCCCCTCCGTCAGGAGCAGGAGAGAGAGAGAGAGAGAGAGACAGATAAAAACAAACATCAAAAATCAATACGTGCCCTTCGTGCTTTTAAGTATGCGAAGCACCGTGCAGCATGTTGCTTCACGAAGCAGCTGCACAGAAGGAAGCAAAGTGAAGATAATCTTTCAGCATTTTTAGACGAGCGTCCGTATCGTCTAGGTGTGCGAACAGCCCTCCTGCTCAATCCCCCTACGTCAGGATCAGAGAATCTCAGTGCAAGTGAGAGAGAGAGACAGAAAAGTAAGCCGGGTAGCTTCTCAGCCATCTGCCAATAGCATCCCTTGTATGAAATCAACTGGGCAAACCAACTGAGGAAGCATGTACCAGAAATTAAAAGACCCATTGTCCGCAGAAATCTGCGAACCAGCAAAATATCCGTGATATATATTTAAAATATGCTTACATATAAAATCCGCGATAGAGTGAAGCCACGAAAGGCGAAGCGCGATATAGTGAGGGATTACTGTACGTCTGCTAATGTCTCACGCCGACTGTGGCAGCCAATTCAGAGCTTTTCTTTCTTTTTATTTTTCTTGCTTCATAGTCATTCTGGTGTGTGTTCAGACCAAAGTGTGTGTGTATGTTTATTTACTTATTTATCAACCTTTTTATTTTTTAAAGAATTTCTGTAACTTCTAACTTGTGACAAATAAAGTTCCAATAAGTCAATTCTATCTATTGCTGATCACTGGATCTGCTTAATCTGTTTCTTTAAATTGGTGCAAATTTTTAATTTTATTGGGTACAACTTCAGAAGAGTGACTTTGATAAAACACATATGTCACTTGAACCAGGTCGTGGTGGTCAGCTTAATAAGTAGGGAGTTTGGTCGCAGGTGGACACACAGGTGACATCGCTGAGTGGAGGTGAGACTTGTGCTGGTATTTCTTAAGAGAGCAGCATTTAGTGTGTGAGGTGATTACTGTGCTGTGAGAAAGACACCCACCGTGTGGACTGACTGACGGGGCAGGAGAGGTAAACATTTGAGATGGTGGTGATTTTTAAATTGATTTTATGGTCTTGGGTTTACTTTGTTTTGGGACGTAGATCTTGATGATTGAGACCTAAAACTGGTGCTGTGATTGCCTCCGTGAACACTGAAGAGGTAAATCTTAGCCATACTTAATAATTAATCCACAAATCGATTATCGAATAGCGATATGCTTTTTATGTTATGTTTAACAGTAGCTGTTGTTGGCCTCCGTTTCCTCAAATTGTGATTTTTTATTGAATTAATGTATTTACCAGGTTTCTGCTGGTCAGTTGAAGGTGGCATTTGGAGGTGTAAATCAATCTGCACCACTTTCTCCTTAATCTTTGTCAAATGAGCTTGGAATGCAGGAATACACGGTAAGTAATCAAAATGTAGAGTAGGAGGTGGTGACGACTGTGTAACTGAACGATGTTGAATAAGAAAATGGACTCGAATACGTGAAGTGAACAGGAGACACACACACACCCCAATGATTGAGTAAAAAAGACACACGGGTGGCCACAGGGGGATTGACTCGAGTAAAGTTGGCGCTGTGATGCAGGTTGCGCTGCTCGCGCCTCACTTAGATCATGTGCAGTAACTCTGAGTTGAGCGAACGAGAACTTACACATCCATAAAACGGTATCTCCAAACCCAGAGCACTTATCTTTGTTTGTCTCTCCGTGTTCAAGTTCTTAATGTGAAGACTTTTCAGCAAGACATTGCACTCTCAAATAACCTTACAGTTTTTATATAACTTAATATGAATCAATTTACACTCATCGCCATCCTTTAATAATTGTTGTAATGTTAATTTACTCATACCTAGAGATTTAAAATATTGAACTTGATGTAAATTACATGCCACACACCCTAATAATACATGCTCTACAGTCTCTAGCTGATTACGTGATCTACACACTCCAGACTGCTGCTGCCTTGTCATAAATTGTGTATAATTTAACCTAACATGCCCAACCCCGATGCGTGTTAATATAGTTTCTTCTCTTCTTGTTCTGCCCCCTTTTCCTATGAATCTCACTCTGCTTTCTACTCTGTACATATGCCTTCCCTTACTGTCAGTGTCCCACATGGTTTGCCACATCTCTTAGATTTTCAGTCATGTCAGACTGTTAACTTTGGATTTACTGAATGTTAATTCTAATTCAATAATATAAGATGTTTAGTTGGTTTTATTGCCAAATCATCAACAATTTTGTTTCCTTTGACTCCTTTAAGTGCTGGGACCCATAAAAAACTAGCATATCAACTCAAATTTCTAACTGATATAATATTTGAAGTTCTGTGGCAGATCAGTTTGAATTCGCTCTGCTACACCACAAATTTCAAAGATGTCCACCCGGAGCACATCAGAGAGGATGAGAGACACAGTGCGGATCAGTCACCGGCACACACACATACGGGAGACTCCAAGGTGAACATTGTTAGTACTCAGTGATCCAAATTCTGCAGTTGAAATGCTGTACTGTGTATGTAAAGTGTAACGTGACTAAAAGTATGTGCTTAACACAGCTCTCTATGTGAATACAAGGAGGTGCAACTCTGGACATGTAAATGTCAAAATCTCCACTTGTTTCAGGGACATCGAACTGTTGGCCATAAGTCTGCATTCCTATTACTTGCCCAGAGAGTTTGGACACATCATTGTTGTTATTGTTTACATCCCTCCTCAGGCGGACGTGGAGATAGTGGGTGACTTCATCAATTCCGCTGTTGCTAAACTACAAAACACAGCACCCCAAGGCACTTGTACTAGTCTCTGGAGATTTTAACCATGTGACGCTGGACAAAACATTACCTGCCTTATAGTATGTGGACTGTAACACCCGGGGAAATAGGACTATTGACCTACTGTATGCAAACGTTAAAGATGCATACAGCGCCACCCCGCTGCCTGCACTTGGGAAAGCAGATCATAACCTGGTTCTGCTTCAGCCTCACTACAATCCAAGTGTGATGGATCTACCTACAACCACATGCTCATTCAGGTAGTGGTCCCCTGAGGCACAGAAGGCTCCGAGAGACTGCTATGGAACTACAGACTGGGATATCCTGCAGGGGTAACAGTGAGAACACGGAGGACATTGTTGACTGCACTACTGACTACATCAACTTCTTTATGGACACTGTAGTTCCAGTAAGAACAGTACGCTGGTATGCAAACAGCATGCCATGGATTACAAGTGACATCAAGGGCCTTTTGAACCAGAAGAAAAGGGCTTTTAAAGGCGGAGATCAGCATTAGCTCAAGCGCGTGGAGAAGGAACTCCGAGTCCAGCTCAGGGCGGGTGAAGGAGCAGTACAGGAGAAAACTGGAGCAAAAGTTGCAGAATAACAGTATGAAGGAAGTGTGGGATGGATGAAGATCATCACTGGATGCAGCTCGAAGCGGGGTGCCACCATTGACAGAGATGTGGAGAGAGCAAACCTGATGAACAACTTCTTTAACAGGTTTGACCACCCTAACCCACTCTCACCTCAGAGAACTGCACCCTCCACCCATCCTTCTGCGGATACCAGCATAGGAGAGAGTTTCCCCACCCACAATTACAGCAGCCCAGGTAAGCAGAGAGCTGAGGAGACTTCGTGCCAGCAAAGCAGTGGGTCCAGATGGAGTATCACCATGACTGCTGAAGGCCTGTGCGTTAGAGCTGGGGAGTCCTCTACAGCGCGTCTTCAACCTGAGCCTGGAACAGGGGAGAATCCCGAGGCTTTGGAAAACATTGTGCATCACCCCAGTCCCAAAGGTATCATGTCCTGGTGAGCTGAATGACTTCCGGCCTGTCGCCCTGACGTCACATGTGATGAAGACCACGGAGCGGCTGCTGCATCACCACTCCCTCGACCCTCTGCAGTTCGCATACCAGGAGAAGGTGGGAGTGGAGGATGCCATCATCTACATGCTACACCGATTCCTCTCCCACTTGGACAGAGGCAGTGGTGCTGTAAGAATTATGTTTCTGGACTTCTCTAGCGCCTTCAGCATCATCAAACCTCTGCATCTCAGGGACAAGCTGATAGAGATGGGAGTAGATTCATACCTGGTGGCATGGATCGTGGACTATCTTACAGAAAGACCTCAGTATGTGCGTCTCGGGAACTGCAAGTCTGACATTGTGGTCAGCAGCACAGGAGTCCCGCAGGGGACTGTACTTTCTCCGGTCCTGTTCAGCCTATATACATCGGACTTCCAATACATCTTGGAGTCCTGCCACATGCAAAAAGATGACACTGCTATTGTGGTCTGCATCAGGAGTTGGCAGGAGGAGGAGTATAGGAACCTTATCAAGGACTTTGTTAAATGGTGCAACTCAAAGTACCTACAACAAAATTTTGGAGTGTCTGCTCCCAACATTTCTTTTCTCAAAAATTGCTTGGATGGATGGATGGATGGATGGATACTTTATTAATCCCAATGGGAAATTCACATTCTTCAGCAGCAGCATACTGATACAATAAATAATATTAAATTAAAGAATGATAACAATGCAGGTGAAAAACAGAAAAACAGACAATAACTATGTATAATGTTGAATGTTAACGTTTACCCCCTCTGGTGGAATTAAAGAGTCGCATAGTTTGAGGGAGAACGATCTCCTCAATCTGTCAGTGGAGCAGGACAGGTGACAGCAGTCTGTCGCTGAAGCTGCTCTTCTGTCTGGAGATGATACTATTTAGTGGATGCAGTGGATTCTCCATAATTGATAGGAGCCTGCTGAGCGCCCTTCGCTCTGCCACAGATGTTAAACTGTCCAGCTCCATGCCAACAATAGAGCTTGCCTTCCTCACTAGTTTGTCCAGACGTGAGGAGTCTTTCCTCTTATGCTGCCTCCCCAGCACACCACTGCGTAGAAGAGGGCGCTCGCCACAACTGTTTGATAGAACATCTGCAGCATCTTATTGCAGATGTTGAAGGACGCCAGCCTTCTAAGGGTAGTATAACCGGCTCTGTCCTTTCTTGCACAGCGCATCAGTATTGGCAGTCCAGTCTAATTTATCATCCAGCTGCACTCCCAGATATTTATAGGTCTGCACCATCTGCACACAGGCACCTTTGATGATCACTGGGTCTATGAGGGGTCTGGGCCTCCTAAAATCCACCACCAGCTCCTTGGTTTTGCTGGTGTTCAGGGTGTAGGTGGTTTGAGTCGGACCATTTAAAAAAGTCATTGATTAGGTCCCTATACTCCTCCTCCAGCCCATTCCTGATACAGCCCACGATAGCAGTGTCATCAGCGAACTTTTGCACATGGCAGGACTCCGAGTTGTATTGGAAGTCCGATGTATATAGGCTGAACAGGACCGGAGAAAGTACAGTCCCCCTGTGGCGCTCCTGTGTTGCTGACCACAATGTCAGACGTGCAGTTCCAAAGACGCACATACTGAGGTCTGTCTTTAAGATAGTCCACGATCCATGCCACTAGGTATGAATCTAATCCCATCTCTGTCAGCTTGTCCCTAAGGAGCAGAGGTTGGATTGTGTTGAAGGCGCTAGAGAAGTCTAGAAACATAATTCTTACAGCACCACTACCTCTGTCCAAGTGAGAGAGGGATCGGTGTAGCATATAGATGATGGCATCCTCTGCTCCCACCTTCTCCTGATATGCAAACTGCAGAGGGTCAAGGGCGTGTTGAACCTGTGGCCTAAGGTAGTGAAGCAGCAGCCTCTCCATGGTCTTCATCACATGTGATGTCAGAGGAACAGGCCGAAAGTCATTCAGCTCACTAGGACGTGATACCTTTGGGATTGGGGTGATACAAGATGTTTTCCAAAGCCTCGGGACTTTCCCCTGTTCCAGGCTCAGGTTGTTAAATTCAGTTCAGTTTTATTGTCTTAATAGGCAAGTTTGGTTTCTCAGGGGGGGTTTACAGAGATACCTTGAAACAACATTAAAAACACATCACTAAGAACAAACGTATTACAAATATAAACTGCACCAACAAGCACTTACTGCAAAAAAATTGAAGTGATAACAGCTCATTGACTTAAGTCTGTGGATGTAAAGTTAAACTTCTTTGTAAGATTAATAGCCGTTGCAATAAATGAGGATTTGAACCGGTGGCTTTATACTCTCTATTCCACAATTTGCACATAGAAGGAAACTGCAACAATAGATGAAAACAGAAAGGGGACTTTATATAATTTATTACGTGAGTGGAAAAATAAAAACACAGAAAGAGTACACGTGTGTTTCGCCCTAATTGGGGCTCATCAGGTTTGCACATCTATGCTTCCCCTTACAACGAATGAACCTTGGATGTCAATATTACACCACAAAAGGTGCTTCATTTATTTTGCAGGATGAATATTTTCAATATGGTGAACTAATGTGGAACTAAAATGAATACCTATTAAGTTTTTTTTTTTATCAAATGAAACTCAATAAAATACAAAACTCTCGTAGAGGATATAAATTCAACATTCATAAAAGTATAAACAACATTCACAGTACAGGGGGGCTAGATAAATTTCACAGTATAGTGCAAGATAACAAATAGGGAGCACAGGCCAAAAGACACAGGAGGGATAAATCAAAACAGTAATAAATGAGACATGTTATCATAAATACTTCTTACAGATTTGCTGGATTTCAGTTTCTTAAGTGATAGGAAGTATTGTTTCAAATCATTTATGAACCTTGTAAAAGATGGTTTGCTATTTCTCCACTTACTACAGTGTATATGGTATTTACCTAAGAGAATGACAATGTTAATCATATCAGAGACAGATGGATATCAGTTATCCATGTAGAACATAATATGAGACAAGTCAAACTGTGGGATATCATTAACCTTGAGTGATAACCAGCTGTGTATTTCTAACCAAAATATGGCCGAAACAGGACATGAAAAGAACAAGTGTTGTAATGTTTCACAAGTTGAATCACAAAAAGAACACCGGTCCACCTCAAATTGAAATATTTTTTTTTCCTTTTAATTATCTTGAAATGTGTTTCTTTAATTTTTGGAGAAACAGTGGATTTTCTTGCTTTTTTCATTAAGCGAATGCGGTGTGTGTCACTACCTGGTTCCTGTTGCCAGTCCGATCTGCACGTGTGTGCACGTATTGAAAGGCTACATCATCACACACTTTACGGTGCTGCTCAATCTGTTTAATGCATGCGTGAACACTTTACTGCATGCTAAGCTTTCAATACGCCTGCGCACTCAAATCAGGCAGGCATGCAGATCGGGTAGCAACTGGGAAGCCTTAGATGTTGAATCAATGGTTGGAACTTTTAAGATTAACTGGCTGAGAGCTTGTTTGTCACAATCTGATTCCATGTGGTACGCATATACGCAGATGTATTTTTAAAATATTAGGAGGAATTGAGTTTCTATTAAAATGCGACTTTGAGATTAGTAAAATTCCTTTAAAATTATCTAGTTACCACAAACAGATCCTTTCTTTCTGGAAAATGATTTTTACACACAACTTTTCTCCCCACATGTCTACCCTATAGAACAACAGTTAATAGAAAGTCATTATTTAATAGAAACTTGTATACAGGATACAGTGGAACCTCGGTTCACGAACGTCTCGGTACACGTACAAATCGGTTTACGACCAAAAAGTTCGCTAAACTTTTGCCTTGGTTCATGACCACACACTCGGTATACGAAGAATCCAGGTTCCCTTTCGGTCTGTACATGTTCAGTCTCTCCCTGTGCATTTCCTGTGCAGCGAGCGAGAGAGAGAGCGCGCAACACCGACACACACATGCAGCGCGAGAGAGAGACAGACGCGCGCACATACGCAGGCAGCGCGAGAGAGAGGCGCAAGCACACACACAGGCGCTCCAGGCTTGCAAAAGAGAGACACACGCACACACACAGGCGTGCGAGGGAGAGAGGGAGGGACGCATAAGGTAGAGAAGGCTTGTTTTTGTTTTCAGTTCTGTTTACAGTGATCGGTTCGTAGCCTGCATTGTTGCAATGTTACTTTTTTGGTGGTTTATTAAATTACGGATTTTTCAAATGTTAATTTTTTTCCCTGTGCTTAAAGCTCATTTTAAAAAAAAAAGTGTTTTTAGCGAGCGGTTCCTAGCACTATAGCGCAAACGATTGCAGTGTTAGTTTTCTCTGTTGTTCAAGGTATAATCTATACTAATTAATAAAAGGCAAAGCCCTCACTGACTCACTCATCACTAATTGTCCAACTTCCCGTGTAGGTGGAAGGTTGAAATTTGACAGGTTTCATTTCGAAATTCTACGTGTAATGGTCATAACTGGAACCTACTTTTTGTCCATATACTCTAATGGAGGAGGCGGCGTCACATATCGCGTCATAACGTATTACGCCTCCTACGCAATCATGTGAATTGAAAACAAGGAAGAGATTTACAGCATGAGTCAAATGCGGGAATGAAGGTAAATGACGTTTATTGTTGAGTGTCTTTTAATACTGTGTAAGCATACATATTAACAGATGTGCAATTAAACGTGTGCATTTAAAGGGTGATTTCTCAGGCTTAAAGCTCGAAGTGATCACTCGAGTGAAGGCAGCTTCACAAAAAAACAGATCCTTAAACTGTTATTGGTATATTTTACCTCAATTTTAAAAGGTTTTCTTTTCTTTCTAATAAAAATTTAAAAGCAGAACTTCGCCGGTGCGAACCGCGGGGATTTGAGTGACTGACGCATACAGACATATTCATGAGTGCAGGTACTTCGGAAAGAAAGCACCGTGTAAACTTAAAGTTTAAATTAAGTTCATAGACCTACAAAAGGTTGCCATTGATTTCAGGCAAGATTGCTTTTCTCCTGTACAACTATACGTTGCATTCTCAAGAGTGTGCTTGCACGGCTTGGTCATATTACAACCGGAGTGCTGAACTGACAAACTGGTATACAAACAGAACAATCCTAAAAACAGGATTAAATAAAAAGGTTGCTTCCGTTGGCGAAGCAACGAAAAAGGAAGACCTTATATGACGTTCGTTTATAAAACAGCGGAGAGGCTGTGTGAAGTCAGCTACACAAAAAAACAGATCCTTAACAAATTGTTAGTGGTATATTTTACCTCAATTTAAAAAGGTTTTCTTTTCTTGTTAATAAAAATTTAAAAAGCAGTACTTCGCCGGTGCCAATCGCGGGGATTTCAGCGACTGACACATACAGATATATTCATGAGTGCAGGTACTATGGAAACAGAGCACCGTGTAAACCTAAAGTTTAAATTAGTTCATAGACCTACAAAAGGTTGCCATTGATTTGAGGCAAGATTGCTGTTCTCCTGTACAACTATACGTTGCATTCTTAACAGTAAGCTTGCACGGCTTGGTCATATTCCAACCATATTATTAAACGAGAATGGTAAACCACATATGGACGCAGGGACATGGGCTGTGTACGCAAAAGACGTAGTGCGCAGGCGCCATATAAAGCCCCCCCCCCCCCATAGTGAAACGGGAGAGACTACGCACGTGCGACACACAAAGCCCCAAACACCAGAGCAAAACGGGAGAAACTACGAACCATCAGAGTAGGAAACAAGATAAAACGTCATAAAGAGGATAAAGAACAGGGACAAACACATGAAGAGCAGGTTACAGAACAAAGCACCCCTCCCCAGAGTACAACGAGAGAGACTATGAACCGTCTGACCTGCCGCAAGCGGGATAAAGCGAGGTCAGAAATAAAACACAGAGTAGGAAACAAAGTAAAACTTCATAAAGGGATTAAATAAACAACACACCCCCCCCACAAAGTGAAACGGGAGAGACTACGCGCGTGCGCAGACACCACACGAACCCCACCCACCCCCACCAGAGCAAAACGGGAGAGACTACGAACCGTCAGAGTAGGAAACAAAGTAAAACGTCATAAAGAGGTTAAAGAACAGGGACAAACACATAGAGAGCAGGTTACAAAACAAAGCCCTCAGAAATAAAACACAGAGTAGGAAACAAAGTAAAACTTCATATACGGATTAAACAACGGGGACGAACACATGAAGAGCGGGTTACAGATGATGAAAACTGGAATGCAACATCTACAAAAAAACCTGGGCACTAAACACATGCAGACCGAGATACAGAATATAAAGGCAGAAACAACGACAGTTAAACGTCCTCAACACACAGCAGAGGTGGACCCTGAAGGTTCAGGCGTCTACATCGGGTGTCAGAACGCGCAGTGAAGTACAAAAGGCAAAGGCGCCTGCGCAGCATGGTAAAGAACCGACATAATACGGAAGGCGCAGGAGTCACCACCATATTGTGAGTGGCACTAATACGTAGATCTAATGAACGTGGACTCCTACAACGCGCGTCTCAAACTGCATAAGCAAAGCAGGCACGGGTTCAACACGACTATGCACCGCATAATGGTACGGACGGGGCTCCGTATTACCAGTGGAGAGCCCCAGAGTGACACGGAAGAGCGCTCCGTATTAAACGTGCGTCATCCTCACACGTGGCTGCCCAGCGGGCACGGGTTCAAAACGCCGGGGGTAGGCGAGCGAAGCCCCCTGTTTGGTATATATATCTATATAATCTATGTGAATGTATGTAGATATGTATATGTGTGTATATATGTAGGTATGTAAATATATGTGTCTGTATGTGTGTATATATATATGTGTGTACGTATGTATATGTATGTGTATATATAGATATGTTTATATGTTTATGTATATATATGTTCACATAACCTCTTTAACACACTACTTCTCCACTGCGAAGCGCGGGTATTTGCTAGTTAACTATATTTGTGCTTAAAAATATATATATTTACATACAGTTCGTATGGTCTGGAATGGATTCATTCTATTTACATACAATCCTATGGGGGAAATTGCTTCGGTTCACGACCAAATCGGTTTACGACCAGAGATTTGGAACGAATTATGGTCGTGAACAGAGGTTCCACTGTATCTTGTTTGTAACTGATTTCTTGGACTCAGACAGTAATCTGCCAGATTATGTGTCCTTTTTGAAGAAATTTAAATTAGGTTGTACTCAAAAAGAATACAGGCAGGTTTGTCAGGCAATCCCATTGGCATTAAAGTTAAATTAAATTAAAGAAACACTTTTTAAGATAATTAAAATATACAGGGTTGCAGAATTTTTAAAAAGAACATTTAAATTTGAGGTGGACCTGTGTTCTTTTTGTGATTCAACTTGTGAAACATTACACCACTTGTTCTTTTCATGTCCTGTTTCGGCCATATTTTGGTTAGAAATACACAGCTGGTTATCACTCAAGGTTAATGATATTCCACAGTTTGACTTGTCTCATGTTATGTTCTACATGGATAACTGATATCCATTTGTCTCTGATATGATTAACATTGTCATTCTCTTAAAAACCAAACACTGTAGTAAGTGGAGAAATAGCAAACCATCTTTACATGGTTCATTAAAGATTTGAAACAATACTTCCTATCAGTTAAGAAACTGAAATCCAGCAAATCTGTAAGAAGGATTTATGATAACATGTCTCATTTTATACTGTTTTCATTTATGCCTCCGGTGTCTTCGGGCCTGTGCTCCCTATTTGTTATCTTGCATATACTGTGAAATTTATTGTGATTGTTGTTTATATAAATTCAGCATTCAAAAAAGTATAATCTACGAGAGTTTTGTACTGTATTGTATTGTGTTTCATTGATTAAAAAAAAAAATGGTAGCGACAGGCTTCAGTAGCCGTCGCCGTGGATGACGTCAGCAGTACGCGACTATAGTTACACGTGACAGTTTCCTAAACAGTTGAAGCCGAAATTAAAACGTCGACTATGCGCCGGAAAATTTAACAGCTATTCTATCTAATCACGCCATCTATCGAGGTCGTCAGTCAAGGATTACTATGCATGTTCACAACCTTCTGATTGCAAATACTTAGGGATGGGCGGAGGGTCAAAAGATTTGTGATTTATGCGTTTCAACTCTATGAGCGCGCGCAGGACTCTTGTCGCCAGTTCACAGCATGGTAGCACAAATAAATTATTAAAGGGGCCACAGCGAATCCCCCAAGTCACATTAATGCGAAGATGACTGTTGAAACAGAACTGGCGACAGTCGTCTAGTTGTTAAATAAAAATACCGCAAATGTTAAAGCGAAACTTATAAAGTTGGTCAGATTACTTTAAATATTGTAGCAAACGGCATTTGCAAAAATAATAATTTTAGAAAATGCATTTATACATACATACATATAATACGACTTGGCTTACTGCACTGCGCTCTCGTGTCTCTGTGTAGGATAGGCTGAACACCGCGGAGGGACAAAACTGAAACAAAGGCAGAAATCAAAGTGCAGTTAGTGTGAAATGACCGCCTCCCCGATGTCTGCGATTCGAGAAGGAATCGACAAAAAGAACACACGGAGATGAATGAAAAGGCGCCAGCGGCGTGAATGGGTGGTACGAATTAAAATTTGGGACTCAGCCACATGAAGTGAACCGCAGATACCAATGAACAGAAACAGCACGCGGGTGGTCACAGGAGGATTCACTCGAGCAAAGTTCGGCGGGGGGATAACGAACACGAACGTTCCCCACTCATTCAAATCGCGCGCGGCAATTCTAATGGAGCGAAAGAAAACTCACAAATCCATAAAGTGCATCCCCAAAATCCAGAGTACTTACTTTCTGCCTCGTGGCGATGGGATTGTTTCTGAACTCGTTCACACTCGTCCTCTCACTCAGCAAAAGTCTTGCGCGCGTAGTAGAGATGGGCCTGCCGCTACCCGATTTGCGCACACATGCGCAGAGCTTAACTAGTACGACCCTGCACGATCTGCGTTTTTTTTACTTTGCGACATGAGTCCACATCCGATTTGTCTCGCGCACGCGCTCTCTGCTTAATTAAAATTCATTTCACGACGCTGCCAGATTTGTTCTGCGCATGTCGAATGTTTTACGACATACGAGAAAAAAAGTTACCACGGGATTTTAATTTCTCGGTCTGCATTAACAAATAGAACTTCTGCCATTCGAGTGAGAAGGAGAAAGAAGAACGCTGTAAAGAATAGGAGCATATTGATTTTTTCTCCTGGCAGAAGAATATTTTTCACTTCTTGAAAAAATGAAGACTTTTCAATTTTACAACGACTTGAAAGAATATCTTTTACGGGAAGAATTTAGCAATAATTTAACGGTCAGAGAGCGAAGTGAAGTACGACGTGTGTCCGTGAATTTTATGATTAAAGGTACTGTATGTAATGTTTATTGAATGCTTTTCAATTTTTGAGAATACAGTATATACTGTAATATAATCTAGATATATTTAGGATTATCTGACGTTTTGTTTAATAATTGGAATGTTACAAAATTTACTGTTTTAAATAGGCTGGTGATTTCAATTAACGCACATGAATATTTTGAAATATGCAAAACTTTTAATAAATTGTGTTATTAAAAAAACTGCTCAGGTGGACTTTCCTGTTATTTACTGATTTATACTTGATTAATGGATTAGTAGGTTTTATGTTTTTGGGAATATGAAAATCTGAACTGCCTAGATGTATCTCAGATCAGGTGTCTAAATTTTACAATTCTTTTAAAGAGAGAAGTAAATTGGTATCCACTAATGAATGTTAAAATGTGTTTTTTTCTTATGCAACTCCCCAACATTAGAGCACAATATCTTAGTGTGTGTGTGAGTCCTCGCAATCCCAGTAACTGTTGTGTTTTTCTCGTTGTATGAGTTTTAGTAGAAACAAAACCAGGCTGTTTCATTTGCAAAGTAAAGCACACATTCTTAGGGGTATTATGCTTTGTTACTGGGTAATTGGTGTATGCCTTCACTTATAATGTGATGTGGTCATATTTCAGTTACATGCAAGCAACTTTTGTATTCTGTTCTTTCTTAATTTTGGATAGTCCATCATCCATGCCCTGGCTGCTCTACAGGGTGTATCAGGACAGGAGGCAGAAGACTTATTTCTTGGTGGCCCAGAATACAGTATCAGGTAAAAGTCAAGTCTGTGAATGTTTGAAGTAAGTGTTTAAATATTTCTTGTTTATTATTTTTATATTTTACTTGCCTTAGTGAAGTGGAAGAATTTAACCGAAAGATAGGGCAGCAATTAAAGAAGGAGGGAATGCTGTGATATCTGTTGGAATAGAAGATGATGCTACTGCCCAGTGCTTCCAGAATCCTTCATTTGAGTCGTGGGTCTGAATCTACTGCGTCATTGCCAAGTATTCTGGGGTAATGGATCTTGTTTTGTTTACATTTTGTTTTTCTCCATATTCCAAGCTTGTTTACTTGACCTTAGCTTGAATAAACTGGATGGCTGTCTCCTTCACAATTGATTTTAAAGTACTATACTATTCATTACATAAAAAGCTCTGAACAGTTTAGTCCCTTCCTGTATTTGGTACTGTCTCTCCCCCAACACTCCTCAGTGTAATCTTTAATCCACAACCACTAATTTGCTTATGAAAGAACTGGTGAAGCAGCTTGTACATGTACTGTATACCAAAAATATAGAATGCCGGCTATAAATGAAAAACCTTTCAAAATACTTTTAAAACTCCATTTTTAAACTTCACCTCTGCTTAATTCCCACTTCTATCAGTTTATGATTTACTTCTGGTTTATGAATGGAACTGCATACACTTTGAAAGATTTACACCAGATAATAACCATTGTTTTTTTTGCTGTTTTCTTTTTTTTGTCCAGTGATGCCCTTTGCCGTGCACCCTGGTCAAGTCTTGTGCAGCTGACTGTGGTGCTGAAGAGAGAAGATTTCTGAAGACCCTCTTGAAGTGGAGCTGCAATTGGATTAACACCACAACAGTATGCTTGGTGAGAATGTCCACAGGGGCCTGGGGAGGCTGTGACCTTGTGACCTGAGACGTTGTTTTGTCAATCATCCTGACCAACTGGACCTTTATGTGTTCTTCCAACAGGGCCATCTGATATATTTAAGGAGATGTACTTTTTAATTGTATATATATTTTTTCACTTTCATAAAGTTATATTTGTTAATCAGTTTAGCAGTTTGGGCTTTATTAGTATTAAAATATGTTAGAGAAGTTATTTGTGGAATAATTTTAATGATCAAAATAGCAAAACAATGTAACTTTAAATTTTCTGTGCTCTGAGTAAAATATGTTAAAGCTATGTGGTGATTTTTTACTTTTTTTTTTTTTTTTTTTTTCATTTGACAAATGGTTTTTTTAGGTGCATTGTTGTCACTTTGTTCACTTTTGTTGTTCTCATAACATTTATTCAATAAAATTTGCATGAAAAGTGTATTTCCTTTTTCATTATTCAGTTATTAACTCACATTTAAGACACTATATGGGTGAATAAAAGCCATTTAAATTTGAGTACAAGACGAACAATAGTATCACAGAAGATGGTGCTGGGGTTGTGCTTTATGTGGGTTAGACATGAAATGAAGATTTCTTTTTCTTGAAAAAGACTGTTCATGCAATCCACTAGTATCACCACAATAAAGTTTTGATGCCATATGACGTGTGTATTTCATTAATAATAATATGTAAATTTATTTTTAAAGAGTTTTTCCAGGGATGAAAAGTGCATCAACGGTTCATTTTTACAAATATACACACTTACTTTGACTAACTGCATGAAAGCCTGGTACAACAGCTGCACCAAACCTGCCAAAAAAGCCCAGTAGTGGATCATAAAAACATCACAAGACGTTCAATGGAACTGAACTGCCATCACTTGATCATCGATACAAGATTCCTTGTGTAAGAAGGGCTAAAAACATCATCAAGGAGAACACTCATCTTGGACAGAACTTGTCTGAGCTTCTCCCATCTGGCATGCATTTCAGATATATAAATGCAAAGAATTTATAAATCTGTATGCTACAAATACACACAAAAAAAACTTTTTTTCCAACTGCTATAAACTTATTGAACTCGTATATCTCCTCAATCTGAAATCGTTTTCATTGATCATGTACAATTAATGTAGTGTAGGTAATCTATACTGCTGTGCATTTATGCAATAATAATCCATCCTGGTTACTTTTAACATTTTATATGGCATCTTGCCAATATCTTGAACATATTTTGTATGATTACTCAGTTTTTAGTTCATACTTTATTTATTTATTGCGTAGTTGTATATCTGAACTATTTCACATTGGAATTTAATTGCAACGTGAAGTTGACACGAGTAATTTCGTTGCGTTACTCAATGACAATAAAGTACTTGAATACATCTATTTTTAAAACTGTCATTTATTTTTTATATGTAGACTATAATAACATATGCAATGGTTAAATACTTCTTTGTACAATGGGAACTGAAAAATGAATTGCTATGTAAACTAAACGAAGCGATCTCAGTAATAAAGAATTAACGTTTATAACGAGGAGTACGACAAGCTTAATTCAGCCCTGAAAACAGAACGTACAATGAATATTTAATAATATTATCGTTATGGTCAACTGCTACGGCATTTAAACGAAAATACTGTACTGCCCGTTGTGTATCGACATGCGCAGTTGAGAGCGATCCGTGACGTAAAGCGAAAGGTTTAGTATATATTTTTTTATTATTAAGCGCATGCGGAGTGTGTTATTGCATACGTATTGAACGAAAACGTCATCGCTCACTTTACGGTGCTGCCCAATCTGTTTAACGCATGCGTGAACACTTTACAGCATGCTAGGCTTGGACCCTCGTGCTCAGACTTTGTTACGGCCACAAGATCAAGCAAAGGTGCGGAAGGTGAGACGAAGTCGAACGTGGGGATTGCGTATGGGTGGCAATGCCAGTAGTGAGGAAGATCGCGACATGCTGTGCGGCTTTAAATTTGAGGAGGCGCCTGACGCCGCGTGGTTCGCTTTTAAGTGCTGGGGATTGAGCGCTATGTGGAGGAGGCGGCGGTACAGCAAATCCCCCCTTTCATGAGTTTATTGTGGATGACGGGGGTCGCGCACGTTTAGCTGCTGATACGTTAATTTATTTTCCGGTCGATGTCCCGTGAAATCTAATACTACATCCGACTTGGCGGAGGCGCGTTAAGTCGGGATCTCTTCTGTTCTCTTCGCGCCATTTCTACTTTTGATTTCGCGCATGCTCTGAACTGTGCTGTTCGTCGGGCACGCGCTTGTTCAGCCGCTCGCTCCCGTACGGCCCAGTCGTTCATTTATGATTTTTCACGAGCTCTGCGTGTTCTTTGTGTTTTTTTCCTCTAAAGCCGTCATCGGCAAACTTTGTTAGAGTGGCGTCGCACAATTAAACTTTACAGGGCGCGTTCAGGTTTCGTTTCCACCAGTTTGTCTCTTACTGAGACCTGTTTAATGTATTTCTAACTGTCAGAAATAATTTACATGATTTCATTTTTTGGGATTTTCACTGTAAGAGGGAGACTTTGATTCGTTAAATGGGAAATAAAAAATACAAACATTACACAAGCTAGTGCTGCTGGAAGGATACAATAAAATCTACAGCTGGCATGGCATTAGGAGTACATTGTTATAATATTTGAAACGATCCAGCGGTGGGCTGGCGCCCTGCCCGGGGTTTATTTCCTGCCTTGCGCCCTGTATTGGCTGGGATTGGCTCCAGCAGACCCCCGTGACCTTGTAGTTAGGATATAGCGGGTTGGATAATGGATGGATGGATTGTTTTATTTAATGTATTTTATCCTTTACAACTCCTTTCAGTATTTCTGTACACTTTGATACTTTAGCTTACTAGAGATGGCCGTGTTACATGAAGAACAGGACTCAAGACAATCGGGCTGTTTGTGTCGGACCATCTGAAGCCATCAAAATAAAAAATGCGAAAGCTGCAGATTCGCGACTCGACTATTATGGGCTGGAGATCAACTGTCTGTACTCATTGTTTAAAGTGGTGAGCAGGGGGTCAGTCACGGGGGGCTGAGAATGCTCTACAGTGTTCACAAATAAGGGGGCAAACCGACAGACGGCACTGACTGCGAGTGCAGGGCTTTGGGAATTAGGGGCGATTGGGAAAATATTTTGTTAGTTTAAAGTGTGCAAAAGTATTTTAAAATGAGAGCAGATTACGTAGCCACATTAATATCAAGTAGAAAAGCCTTTTCTTTAAGTAAAGCGTGTGTGAGAAGCAGTGCATTTGTGAGGAATATGTGAAAAAGCGTTAATCCAAATGGCAGGTCCTTTAAAGTGAACCGATTCTTTACATCACAATTGACGTTACTTCCTATTAAGAATTGTTTTCTCTGAGAAAGTCTGTTCTTAGTTTATACTAATGTATGTTAAAATATGCCAGACATTATCATAATTAGATTAATTACAGATAGCGCTGTAATTTTTTTTTAAATTGTCTCATCGAGATAACAGGCTAATTTTATCGCGATCTCGAGAAAACGAAACTTAACCTTTGCTCCTAGCATTAGGCTCGCTTACATTGGGACTCCTATACAGCTGAAGCCTTGCTAACCGTCTTTTTAAACGACAGACATTAACTTTACTATTTTCTAAACTAAGGTATAAACATATTTCAGCCTGCGTCAACCTTTGATTGAACAAAAAAAGTGACGTGCTGATCACTACGGTTCTGCTCTTCTGCCATTTCAAACACGATGTGACTTCAATAAGCTAAACTTTAAACGTCAGATACAATTATTTAATATATAATTTCGAGATAACAAAATCTTTTGTTTTATAGAGATCTCGATAAAATGATTCTGTTATCTGGAGGAAGCAATTTAAAAAAAAATAGCGATATTGCACGTCATCTCTCGGCTTCCAAAGAATCCTCCAAAAAGTCGGTTTTTAAATTTTGATGAATCTCGACATTTTACACCTCCATTTGTGCGAAAATAACATTTTTGAACTGGTGTGTCTGTGTGTGTAAACTCGATAACTTGAGTACACTTTCAGTTTGGTCAACCAAGTTTTTCATCCAAGTATTGGTACAAACCGTAGATTTCTATCAACTTTTGGGCTCTTTCCACTAACCAAAAGTGGTGTTTTACCTTGATATATACTCAATTTATTTCATTCATGCAGCTGCAGAGTCCGATTTATTTAAATTTACTTTTATAATAATTGTTCAATATATTATTAATTTAATTTGATTTAATGTTGATTATTCTTTACTATGCGTAATATAAAAATATAATCATTGTCTTGCGGTTTTCTCCTCAAATATCCATCCCCATATCTGAGTACAGGAGAAAGTGTAAGGGAGACCACTCGTGATTTTATATTTTATTTTATTTTTATTCATATTTTCTCAAACTTGACTTGACTTGGTTTGAATGTCTTCCTTATAATTTGAGACTTGATGTGAATGATGAAGGTCAGGACTTGAAGCTTAGATGAGATTTCCACATGTAGGACTTTGTTCCTTTTCTGGTATCGAGCATCACAAGAGTACACTGTAAAATAAAGAAAATGTTAAAGTTACAGTAAAAGCCTGGTAGCTGTGGTTGGCAGAATTTTACTATAAAAATAAGGTGAGAATATTTTTAGGTCTGTAACATTTTTATTGTTGTATATTATGAAGTATATAAATGTGTTTTTATTTCTTTACTGCACATTACAGTAGAAGTGAACATTTAACCAGAAGCTGAGATGCATGCGCTGTAATAAAAATGCCAATCACTAAAGCATCACAAACGCTGTCAGAAGCCCAGACCAGTATCAGTAAAAGAGCAACAGTCAATAACAAACATGTCACTCCATTCACTTTTATGCTTTGAAAAGAACTGAACGTTTATTTAAGTTGTGGCGCGTTGTCTCATGGAGGAGTGAAGTTCGCTTTTGTGGTTTATGGGATGTCATTCTGCTGACTCTGTAAGTATTTTTTTTTTTTTTGCAGATCACCTGGAGCACTATGTTAAAGGGGGCGTGTCCTTATGCAAATATCGTAACAGTATGCAAATTTAGAAATCAAGCAAAAAAACAGAAACTGTTTAAGTTCTGCATCCTAAAATGGAAACCCACAAATGTATTTTACATCAGAAGCATATTAATTTAAAGTAATATTGAAGAAACAGCTACATAAACAAATACCTCTAATTCTGAGTTAATTTAATGTAAGGTGGCTGTTTAAAGAATATATATTCTTGGTAACCACGTGACAGTGTATCAGAGCAAACCAGACACGGTCAGCAAACAGCAACTATTCTTTAATAGCTTGGTGTACTAAATGGAAGGTAGAATACGATTTCCTTTCTGATGTCATATCTTGTTTTTCTGTGCTGTGCTTACCATTTTGTTACAGAAAAATAATTTTTATGGGTTAACAATATAATAATAATATCATTCTGGTCCGTGCGTGTCATTTCAGTGCTTCAGTGGTACTGACACACTGCTTTACTGTTTTACATTTTACAGTTGTTTTCCTTCGCTATTTAACCGTTTTACATTGTAATTTTTCCAGTAGTCTATTTTATTAAACTGAACATTTTCCATCTGATACCCCAAAGCCAGAAGGTGTTTCTCAATGCCATTATTTCTACAAACACAGCAATAATAAAAAGATGGACTGGATGGCTCCCATCATTCATGATAAAGAACACCATGCAGGTCAGAAGCACCACATGTAAACTAGAGCCAAAGATAAATGGAGATTAGGAGACGAGCTCTTAGAGCTTCTAGTCGGACACTCGCATCATAATCAAACTTCATTGTAGGATGTGGAGTCAGAATGGAGCTGCTAATGTTTGATTTCAGGTTTATTGCTGGAGGATTGTCTTTCTATTCCAGTATGTTATTTGTGTTTTTGGTGATGCCAGTAATAACTCGCCTTGTTTAACTGTGTCTACTTGACTTTTATTCATTTGGGTTAAGTGGGAAGGAGTGGAGGACCTCTAGAGTTTGATGTTGGCAGACGTCTAGAGCATCATCCACCTACAAGACAGAGCAATATATTGAATTTTTAGCTTTATATTTAAGAAAAATCAGTTTATAAAAGCCAATATTATGATGTTCAGTATTTTGATTTTCCACAACTTCTTCTGAATGTTACATTAAATTTGCCAAATGGTCTTCCTATTCCTTTATTGCTCCTCCACCACATTTTACATGAGGTAATCTAGGATATTTGTTACAGCCTGAGCTGATGTGTTCTCAGCCAGAGAGACCTTTTTGTAGAGGTGGACATGTTCAGCGTGGTGCCGTCCTGATTTGAACCTGCTGTTCCACCTCGGGATTCCTGCCTCCCTTGGTCAACACAATCTCCTTCACCAACTAGAAGGTTGCCCGTCTCCTTTTCCCGGCAGGCTTCTTGAAGAAAGCAGATTTTCCCCCATCACTAGTGACACAGTGCTGCCAGGTTTCTCCCACCGAACCGATGCCATGACACCCTGTTAGGAGTAACCCCTTTGAAAATGTTCTGGTCTACTTTCAGACAGTGTGGTGCATTGTCTGTCAGCTCTCCTCAAATGTCATGAAGATTCAGCTGGTTGTTGTGATGGAACTGAAGTGCTACTGCCTGTGAAAAGGTGGAGAAGTTTACAGCTCTCCATAAAGAGAACATCTGACAGAAAGTCCTGATCTTCAGGGCCTGAAATTGTAATTATATGAATTATTACTCGTGTTTCTTAAACCTTAAATATTTACTGATTAAAAACGTGCATTATTATATCTGTAGCTTCATCTACTGTATATCTTAAAATAATTAATTACAAAGCAAACTCATCTGGAAGACGCTAAATCAGGGAATTAAATAGAAATAAAGAAAGAAAGACACGATTTTAAGGGCTTGTTGCATCTGAGGAGACGCCTGCTCTTCTGCTCAGGTTTGTAGGGCCGAGTTTTTAACAGAAGAGTCAAATGTGGCGCTCGCGTTACTTGTCACCGCCAGGCGAAACGTTTATTTAATCAGAAACATCGTTGTTAATTTATAAAAGGGAACCCGTTAACAACCAGTGCCATATAATAATAACAGTTTACTATGTCAAAGACTGTTAATAACGGATAAATATAATTTAATTTGTTACATGATTTACAGTAAATACATCTCATACAATTAGACCTGCTTACATAAATAAAATAATTACCATACAGCTGAATCTTTACTCGCCTATCACTATGTTGAGGACACAGTGTTCTCGGGTATCGGTGATGTAGTCAACTACAACATAAATTTTCTTGCCACGTGTCTTTCGAAGAACAGCCTCCATATTTTGTTCAAAGACATGGGCCAATGAGTTTGATGAAGACTGCTCTCAGTTTCTGGCAGTGCGCCTCCCTGTTTACAATGCTTAATAAAGAAAGGACGTATCTTCATCATTTTTTTCAAGCAGTATGTCAGATTCTGCACAGAAGGCCACAAAATCCTCCACAAACTGGCGACTTGCATCTGACGATTTTGTCGTTTCCTCTACTCTTACCTGAATGTGAACACCTATTGATCTTAATTTCTCCTTGTTCTTGAGATAGGTTTTAGATTTGATGTGGTCAATGCAAGTATCTTCTCGTGTCTAGTCTATGGTGTGCTGGCAAAACTTGCAGAAAAGTCATCGTCCAGATTTGTAAAAGTCGCCAGGATATTATTGTGCCCTTTAATTTTGCAGTTAAGCTCATGTTTCTTAGTTTATTTGACGTTTGGGGTATCTGATTCTGCTCGCTTTGACATTTCTGTCTCATGGAGCTATCTAATTCACATGCCTTTAACAAGAAAACATACAGGAAAGACGTACACAAACCAATAGAGGTGCGACTGAATTTCTACAAAGAGTTGCATTTGCTTGAAAAACAACAAACTACAAAATAGTATCTGACTAATAGAACTACAGAGTATTCAATCGTTTTAATATATTGGGAAAATTTTGTAGCAGTCACCCCTTCAGTCTGTAAATTCTGCACATTTCCATTTTTAAATCTAAAATCTATTTTGATGTGTTAATTCCGTGATTCCGTCTGTGTTTTCCACATTGCAGAAATCATAGGGCCCTACCCATATAAAATCATCAACATGGCATGCAGGTATTCCAGTCATGGTGCCATCTTCATCCAGCCAGTAATAAACTGTGGTATCCACTTGTGAAACTTCTCCTCCTGTCTTCAGCGTCATCTCCTTTACTTTATTGTACCAGTGAAGTGCTGTGACTGTGAGACCACACAGACATTTTCTAAGCCTCCAGTTTTCCTGCACTTTTATCCTCAGTAGGTGGATGAATATCAGTTTATAGTGTGACAGTAATGCCCATTGTTACCAGACTTTACTTTTATCCAAATATTGTAATTAGCGCCAATTCCATTGAAGCAAAAGTAAGTTCCATCCATGCTGTTAATGCCAGCTGCCTTTGGTTTGTATCTAAACACGCCGTGTCTAACAGCTTAAAAGCTCGCACAGCATCAGGGACAGCCATGTTATATCTACACATGCAGGTCACTCCATGTCACATCATCACACTTAGGGACCTCATCGTCACAGATTTTAAAGAGACTTGGCCTGCTGAATTGGTCATCTGAGTGACCCATGGAACTGAAATTGCACTTGTCTTGGATCAACAATAATAAGGAGATTTAAGATCACAAAGTATGAACACTGCGCTGGATTAGGACTTTGACTGGCTATTGCTACCTAAATATAAGTGGACAGAAAAGGTTTTCATGCCATTTTAAAGCTCTTTTCTAGCTCTGCAGTTGGTGAAAATACAATGCTATCCCCAAACTGAACAAATGACCATGTTATGAGTGATTATAATGTTAAATTTTGAATAGCATGAAAACTTATATTTTAAAATTTGCTAATTTTTCTCTAATGCCACCCTATAATGTCATAAACATCTCCAGAAAATTTCTTTTTTGTTAAAATCTGTGATGATGAGGTCCAAAAGTGTGATGATTTGACATGGAATTACCCATCAGGAGTATGTCTGCTCCAAAATGATGATATAATCCACCATAGAAACTGCACTCGCCCTTTTAACTCTGTATCTATGAGGCAAATTCAGATTTTACAATCCTTTTTCTCCTTTAAACACGACATCAAACCTTTCTATCAGAATAGTCGCATCTTCATCTTTGTTCAGGTCTTCTGCTCAAATTGACATCTCAATGATGTCCCTGTAAGCGACAGTCCAACCCCAAGTACTTGTTTTTTATTTCTAAGCTCAGTAACCCGTGTCCATATTAAATCTTCACTTTCCAGCTCTCGTATGCCTTTCTCTTGTCAAAGGTAGGCAGGATTCTATAATTAACAGCCATCCTCTACTACAAATGTTAAACTTTAATAACAACACAACACCTTTGATGTTAGCATCACACTTTTTATTCTTCTCTCCCCTAAAACACACCCGTCATGAGTAACCTCCTACAAACCCACTCTCCTTCAATCCTGAATGTCCTACTCCAAGTCGGAATGCAGTCCCGTAATCTTACAAATAGGAGCACATATATAAGATATGGAATATAACAACTTAACAGAATGAAGCTCCCGATGCGCAGTTCAAGTCCAGCGAGGATATCCAACAAAGCCCTAAATATGATGGCTTTAATAGACCTGCCATTGCTGTGTCCAAACATGATGGAGCCGTGTAGATAAAGTGTTGTCATATCTACATGGTGGGACTGAAATGTATGCAATGCATTTTGATCACATCTGAATTGTTTGATTTGTGATTTTAAACTGTGAGGCAGAGAAGGAAATCAAGGAAAATGTGTCTTTGACCCAAACCTCATGGAGGGCACTGTGACCCTGAAGTGTGATCATTATTTTTACTGACTTTATGAAGTTAATTCTACCACTTTTATTTTCTCAGGGCCTTCCCATTGCACATGGCCATACACTGAGGTGTCTAATGACCTCCAGCTCAGGGCTGTCAATCTGAGAAGTGAATCTGAGAACAGAAGGGCAGACACTTAAAGAGAGAGAGAGTTTCCCACAGAGCATGGCCTCTGCCAAAGAAGATGGTGTGAATGAAAAAATGGTGGACATTAAAGAAGAGGACTGTGAGTGGCTCACACCAGAGGATGTGTGTGTGAAGCTGGAGGATCACAAAGAAAGAATTTCAGCTTTTAAAGAGGAGGAGGAGTGCAAGGGGGTGACTGCTGCCATTAAAGCTGAGGATTTGAATGATTTCTCTGTTGGTCTTGAACTTCAAAAGCATGAAACTGAGGATATTTTCAAGCAAGATGCCTGTGAAGAATCTCCATCCAGGTTACAGCCCTGGTCCACTAATACGGGACGACTGGTTACACAGGAGAATTCTACAGAGCTGAAATCAGAGTTATCGGAGTCTGAAGAGAAAATCACTGAGGGAAATGGGAGAGAAGGAGAAGAGTCACCTGGGAGTGTTGGAATAAGTGAGTAATGTGATTAAATATAAAAGAAAGAGAGCATTTATAAATTCTAACGGCGGATGCTTTGATGTTTTTAGAAGATTGAAATGAGAGTTGAAAACACAGTTAATTGAACTTGGTTAAAGACCACCTGCTCAGGTGCATGATAACAAACAATAGGTTACCTAATAAATTATAAATTAGAAAAACTTGGGTGAATAAGGAAAAAGCTGTAGTGTTGAGCGCATGACTTGAACATCATGAAGCTTTGACTGAAGCTGTGACGTATGTTAGGCCAACAGCGCATTTCATTTAATGAGAATATCAAAAGTCATATTTTGTTAAAGACAGGTATATTTCTTAAATTGTGTGTCAGTTAAGGCAGAAATGTCCACAAAACAAAATAAATAAGTAAGAATAAAATCCTCACCCCTGTGCACTAAATAAGAGTGAATTTGCTCAAGCCAGTGCACACCTAATATGTGCCTCATCTTTCTAATTGTAATCTCGTGCACTTTGACGTTAACAGTGACAAGAGCTACCTGTACGAGCCATGATGACAGTCAGAGGGTCTCAGGGTCTTCTTTCAGCATCTTTTGTTCTGTTCTCAGCCTGAACTTGCTGGTGCAGCATGGCCTGGACAAGTTGGCAGTGGTGTGAAATCTTCACTTGGAGATGATCTTGGGCTCTTCCGTCTCCCACAGTCACATCAGGTCAATTTGGAGTCACCACTATTTCTGATCAGCTGCTGTAGAGCTGTGATTCCACACTCAGATACAGTGGGATGAATACTTGAGAGTAACAATGCTAAAGCTACTGTGGTATTTGGAATAGTTTGGCCATTCCGTAAACCACTATTTAGTTACAGGTTAATTACAATCAGATTCCTTCAATTGATTAACAATATGTGGTTAATTTCTGTGTATTTGATAAAGCTGCATCTTGGATGTGGATCTAAAAAAAAAAAAGGGAAACCACACTGGAACAAAAGCACTACATTGACGCTGGGTGCCGCCAGTTTGCAAAACCAAGCGGGGAACTTGCGTATGCCAAGGATTTAGCTGCCATGAAAATGTGCATGGCTTTACACCAAGTTTAGTTTTTATACATCATGATGTGAGCGTGAAAACGGGAGTATGCAACATTTTTCTGCATACACACCATTTATACATGAGGCCTGGTATGGCAGAAGTGCTGCTAAACAGGGCCCAGTAAACATCCAGGCACCTCCTGGTGGTGGCAATGGGCCCCAACAAGGTTGAGCTTCCATGCCCCAAACCCGTGGCCCTCTTGCAAGCCAAGGGGGCGTTCCAGTTTTCAGTCTGGGGGACACAGTATCCAGAATAAGCCCTCTCTCCCTGTCTTTCTGTGCTGAAGGCATCCCTGCTGGGAATGGGCCCAGGCAGTCTGTCACACTACAGATTGCTGTTAATGTTCAGATCAAGGAACAGAGAGCAATGACAAAACCTTAAGCTTGGGCCTCTTGAGGAGTCCATTGTGAATTCTGGGGTGCAGTTCTGATCATTATCCTTTTGTAGAAGCCATACTCTTTTCATTTTTAGCCTTTATAGATGGTGTGATGTTTGCTTCAGAATTTTCTAATATTTAATTGAATCCATTCTTCCCTCTACCGGTGAACAGTACCTGGTGCTCCTGGCTTCAACACAAGCCTGAGACATGATTGATCTTCTCCCATCCTTAACAGTCAGAGACGTTTTCTTGTCATGTAATTCTGTGCCCTTTTCCTCCAAACACACCTTTGCACATTTGGCCAAAAAATAATTTTTTGACTTCATCAGTTCACATGGTTTGGTTCCAAAATGCATCAGGCTTGTTTAGATGTTCATCTTCAACCTTTGAATTTTGTGGTGAGGACACAGGACATTTTTTATTTTGATGGCTCTTCCTTGGAGGTCATATTTCTGGTGGTGTTGCTGCACAGTAGAATAGTGCATCACCACTCCAGAGTCTGACTACAAAAGACCACCAGGAAGCTTTAAGACACAGGGGTTTAGATTTGCCATTCTAGCAATGCTATGAGCAGTTGTCTTGGAAAGTTGTCTTGGTCTTCCTGAACTCAACTTGATTTCCACCGTTGCTGTTAACTGCCATCTCTTAATAATGTTACCAACTGAGGAGGTGGCTACTTGAAAACTCTTTGACATCTTCTATAGTCTTTTCCTGCCTTGTGACTATAAATTATTTTATTCTTCAGAGTGTTAGACAGCTGCTTAGAGGAGCCCATGGCTGCTGATTGCTGGGAAAGGTTTGAGGAGTCTGAGAATTTATACAGCTTTGAATTTTGCATCACCTGGCCATTCCTAATGATGACTGTGAACAAGCCAAAGCCCTAAGGAGCTAATTAGGGTCTGACGTCTTGGGGGGAAAAAGATATCAGAGACCTCCGATCTCTTGGAGTGCACAAACATTTCAGGGGTACTCCTCCTTTTTTCACTCTACAAATCAAAAATAAGACACAAGTCTTGTTTAAAATGCAGAAAAGAAAGTTTTTATCTTTAACTTTATGGCTTTTGGATATCAATTAATCTGCTATTGACTTAACTATTCACAGTAAGAGTTATTTTCATCAGGGGAGTCACCACACATTTGCATGTCACTGTATATGAGATGTCATGAAAGTGTTCATCTTGGTACTGCTACATCTGAAAAGAACCATCCTCTCGCCAGTGTATATCGTGCATACATGTTATAGGACTTAAATGATGGAATTCTAAACTTTCTACTATACAAAATGGTGGTGTATCTAAATTGATAAATTATAATTATTTTTGAGGGATACTCTGATTTTTTTTTGTCCTGTCCTAATCATATGTCTGGTTCTTTTCAGTCAGTTCTATTATTGACAGCTAAGACACATTTGTTTCCTTAGCGGTTTTCCTGCTTTCACTGCATTGTTGAAAGTCGATGCGCTCAGCTGTGTGTTGTACCTAAACGTTTCTCATCAAATTAGTTGCAGGAAGTGTCTTTGCTTTAAATACACCACAACTAACAACTAACTTTTTCATTTTAAACTTTATATATAAAATTCCTATCACATTTCAGATGCTTTAAGATATTTCCAAACAGCAGTTTTTTTCTTCATCAGTTTCCACTCTGTCAGTGCTGCACATGTCCTCAGCTTAACATATTCCATGTCATGAAATCGGTGGACCAGTCAACCAACTACAAGCTGATTTCACAATAAACATCAACAACTGGGCAATTTTAATTCAAGGCCAATTAATTTGTGTAACACTACTGTTTAATTCAGTTGTATTTCTTCTTTATAGCGCTCTTCATTGAGTGCAGGCTTGGACTGCTTGATGTTTAAAGCCATAACAGAGATAATAATTCCATACATGAACACACATTGGATCAAATAGACAGTAAAACCTGGCAAATATTAGCTTACTTAACATAAGTAAGTCCTGATAGTAGATACCCTTAAACATTATAATGGTGAGTATAAATGTCACCAGCATGTCACAAAGGTTACCAGTCCTGGTGTCACCTGCCACTCCCCTGTAAAGCTGAAACACCAACAGCTGTGCTCTTCCTCCGTTTTCTCATCTTCTAATTCTTCTCTGAGGTCACTGCAGTTCTGTAGGCCTGTGCACTGAGGCGTCACTCATCCATTGCTCTCTTTTGCTTTGGTGAATGAAAGAAGACATTTTGTTGTTTGTTTTGGTGTCAAGTGGTTTTAGTTCAAGTGTGGATAAATGTCAGGACACATTCTAATTATTGAAGGTGCACTTTTCATAGTTGGTGTGGCATTCTGTTTTATATAGTACCCTCCATAATTGTGGAGACAAAGAAACATTCTTCTTGCATTTACTCCTTTAATCCACCATTTAAATTAATTACATCTGAATTATTTAATTCATAAAGTACAAATTACTGATTTTCATTTAAGGGGATTTGCAAACATTTCAGTCACACCTTGTAGAAATGACAGCACTTCTTCTGAAAATGTCCTCCCATTTCAGGGCACCGTAATGTTTGGGACAATTGGTGCCAGAGGTGTTTGTGATTCCTCAGGTGTGTTTCATTGCTTTAGTCTTGCAGGCCTAAGACACCTCAGCTTACTCCTACCTACAGACTACCTTTGGTCTCTGTAGTTGCCATTGTTCAACATGAGGGCAAGAGCTGTGCCAATGAAAGTCAAAGAAGCTGGAAAACAATAATGAAATCATTAGAGAGATCGGAAAACCTTAAGATTACCCAATTCAACTGTCTGGGATATCAATAACAAGAAAGAACACACTGGTGAGCTCAGTAATCACAAAGGGACTTGTAGGCCAAGTAAGACCACCACTGCTGAAGACAGTAGACGTTGCTTCAGATTTCAATTTGATCATGACTTGCATACCCTGATGGTAACGACATTGCATGTATCTCTCTACCGTCTTAAGTGTACCATCCCATACAGATGGCATTACGTAGCACAGGGTGACTGAGAGATTCCTCACTAGTCAGGCAGTTCACACTGAAAAGCCGCCATCGTTAAATAACACACAGCTGTTAAGACCTGTAAGAGAACTGGGATTGTGTGATTTCTGTATGGTGGTCTCTGTAATGAAGGCTGCAGTTCAGCACACACTTCAAAGAGGATGACAGTAGGGAGTCTAAATCAGCTAAGTCATCATCATGAGCCAAAATGTCATTGTGATACATCAAAAGTCACTTCTTGTGTAGCCTGTCAAACATCAGAATGTGAAATGTGTAATGAAATGAGATTTTCTATTCAGTTCTTCGTTTTTCCACCTGGAGTTGCTAAAATACCAACACAAATAAAGTCTGCATGGGACTTACAAATGCTCAAAACTTGAGGGAACTTTGAGCCAATTTAAGTGGCAAGTTCTAGTTTTATAAATCCTAACTTTTGCATAAGAAACAGCTTTCATATATGTGGCCGAGCATAAGGAAGTTTTATACATGTAGCTGTACTGAGCAGTTGTAATAAAGAATGTAAAATTAATAAATTAAGTGTGTTTTCCAAGTACAACAAAAGTTTTATAATTGCTTATGCTGATCAAAGGTTGTTCCTAATTTCAGCCATCATGTATTTAATGTGAGTTAATGTTGATAATGAGGCAGCAAATTGAAAATAACCTTTTTTTTATTATTATTTTCCTTTTTGTTTTAAATTTTACACAGAAAAGAAAGATCACTGCAGTGTGGAATGTGGCAGAGAATTTTGTAACAGGAGTGCTCTTCAGAAACACACGAGAGTTCACACAAGAGAGAAGAAATATTGCTGTAATGAATGTGGGAAACAGTTTTCACATAAAGGCGATCTAAAGAAACACATGAGAGTTCACACCGGAGAGAAGCCGTATTGCTGTAATGAATGTGGGAAACAGTTTTCATCAAAAGGCCATCTTCAGATACACACTAGAGTTCATACCGGAGAGAAGCCATATTGCTGTAATGAATGTGGTAAACAGTTTTCACGAAAACATCTTCAGATACACACAGAGTTCATACTGGAGAGAAGCCATATTGCTGTAATGAATGTGGTAAACAGTTTTCACAAAACATCTTCAGAAACACACAAGAGTTCACACTGGAGAGAAGCCATATTGCTGTAATGAATGTGGTAAACAGTTTTCACAAAGTCATCTTCAGAAACACACAAGAGTTCACACTGGAGAGAAGCCATACTGCTGTAATTAAGGGTTAATAGTTTTCACAGATAGTCAGTCTGCAGAAACACACAAGAGTTCACAACAGAATAAAAAGGGTAGCAGTTCAAAAATCAGTGCAGAAAAACAAGAACCCTTCAGGACTCAAGAGTGAGGTTGTCGTGTCCTGAAAAGTAAGCAAACTAAACTATTGTTGAGAAATTAATCTCAAAGAAAAGCCATATTGCTGTTTGGAATGTGGTAAACAAATCTGTCAGAGCAGTACACTTCAGAGACGCACCAGAATTCACACCGGAGAGAAGTACAACTGAACTGTCCTGACTAAAGAGTGAGGTCCACTCCTGCCTGGACAGTAAGCACATGTAACGTCTCAAATCCATCCTACTTAGTGTTGTGTCAAAAACATATCAACATGGAGGAGACAAAGAAGTTTATATCCTTTTTCCTTTCCAGAAGCAAAATAAAGAACAGGGCGTCATACAAACGGCTTCTCAGCAAAGACCCTACAGCCTCCACCATGTGCTAGCTCTGTTTTCTTAACATACGTATTACATATAGAACTATTTACAATATATTATATACATTTCATCAGAAAAAAAAACCCTTTACAATATACATAGCCTCACACAATAAATAATAATTCAACTTTATAATATTATATATTTTGCTATTTTAATATAAAAATAAATACCTTGACAAAAAAAGAACAAACAGCTTCTCGCCAATGCTTATTAATTAATAAATGAACTACTAATAATTATAAACACAAACTATTAATACAAAATCAATAAAATAAAATGTAAAATAAAATTGAAATCCAAAATATACACATGATCATGCTGTACACCACTCAAAATTATGTTTTAACACTGTGGCAGTGCACTAAAAGAAGAATGTTTTTTTAAATTTTATTTTGTTTTTGTTTGATTGCTTTTAATACTAAAACATACAGAACTGTATATAAGAACTCGGGTGGGGGGGGGGGCACACAACTTATTTAAGACTTGAGAATTACCAAATGATATACATGTCAAATAAATACAATAAAATTAGATAAATCTCGGAGAGAGCAGACTTACCTTACTGCAGTGGTTCTCAAGCTGTGGGGCGCGAAGTAACAAAAAGGGGGGCGCAAAGATGTGAAAAAAAGAAAACAAGAATCAAAAAATGAGAAATACATCTATTGAAACCAAAACAAATTAACTTAAACTACATTCTGATACTAGAAAAATAATATAGAGTTAGATAAATGTCGATAAAAGTTTAAGGTATAATAAAAATATGCATCTGATATATCATTAATTTAAAAAGAACAAATTGGTATTAGTGGGCTCATTTAAAAAAAAAACGTTAGGGGGGCGCAATTAAAACTGTTATGAAAACTCGGTTTGCAAATACTTAAAGGTTGAGAAACGCTGCTGTACAGCATCCACCATCGCCTGAGAGCCTGCCGTCTGTGGGGAGTCACATTAATTATCATCCGTACTCCAAATATGACACTAAGTTTCACAAACAACTGCTTTTGGGAAAAATCATAACTGAAAGATACAAAAAAACTAAAAGACAGAATACACTTTGCTCCACATTATTGCAGTACAGGGTGTGCCAACAATTCTCACAAATCGGAATCTTCTGGCCACAAAAGAATTCAGACTGGGTGCCACCTCTAGAAGTGGACTTACTTGGAGAAGATCTACACCGGGGCCTGTCTACCCTTTGTCATGGCATACCAGCCCAAATATATAAATGTTCTGAAATACCTGCATTTTATTTTGGTGTTAAATTGTTTAATTACTGAACTGTTTTATGTTAAATTTAAAGGTAGAATTTCTTTTTTCTCCCAGATAATGTTCTTTCCGAGAGCTTTTCTAAGGTACTAGTAATGTTCACCCTGTCAAAGACTTGTGTTAGAGTGAATTTCAAAAGGATTTGATATGTTAGGACTGATAGGCACTGGCAGTGTGTCACCATGAGGAGGTCACATCAGCTGTCTGTGCTAATACTGGAAAAGCAAAAGAAATGCCAGCAATTGTGTCTCAAATGTTGTAAGTCTCGTCAGCGTCAGTAAACATTATTTTTATTATTATTATTATTGTCAAAACGTTTAGTAAAGTCACGCCTTTGGACCAGAAGGGGTTTCCTGTTCCTGAGAGACTTTGCATTCCACTATCTTGGTTTACCTACAGTGTGCTTACTTTATTGTTGTATATTATTGTTTTATTTGAATAAATTACAATCACCTGTCTGTCATCTCCAGTCATCTGACGGTGACTCCTGCACTCGGCTTTCTGTTGGCCAAACCCTGTGAATTAGCACATTTTCCAGAGGTCCATGAATCCCCTCTTTTACATGGTCCTTTGAGCTGAAAGCTAAACTGACTAAACCCGAGAGCAAATTGCCAAGGCAGTGTGTGCGGAGGAGCCTAACCTCATCTGTAGTGCACTGGACATCGATGTAAAGAGAACATCTGAGCTGTCCATCTCCACATTCAGCCAAACCCCAACTCACACACTGCAGACCACCCATCTGGGGCGCCGCTACGGCCTTTCAGACAATGGGCTCAGTGAACTAAGCTTGAAGTGCTCGGCCGAGGCTGCTGACAGACGAGGATTCCATCTCACCGTTTGGACTGGGATGTGAGATCCTGTCCTTCCAGAGGTAACATGTTGTCCATCACGAGCTCCAAGCAGAGTGCAGATAGCAAACTGAGAAATGCAGTGAAGTAACCGATCAGTTAAATCACATCATGTCAGCAACACATGCAGTGTGCGTTCAGCTTTACTACGACTCTTTGTTTTTTCCCCCATCGAGACGAGTGAAGAAAAGAAATGCGCTGAACTGGAGGAGATTAGGATTTTGTAAGTAATGAGCAATGTAATGAATTTAATTTAAGTGACGTTTCCCAGCACTGGTCGCTTATGAACTTTTGTTTTTGTATCTGGGATATCATCACTTAAATAATTGGTGGAAATAAACTGAAGTCTGCTTAAGCAACTGGCTAAATAAATAGGCAGAAACGCATAATGTTTTATTTTTCATCTTCATATCATTTTAAAGACAGAATTATTAACATAACCAATCAAAGTCCAACTAATTTGCATTGTTGTGTGGCTCTGAAGTATTAATTAATTAATCCTACTTTGAGCCATTCACTAAATAGTGTTGTACTGTTTGTTCATTTGTTTCTGTTACACAAAACTGTTCAATAAAGACACCAAAATAATTTAATATACAGAGGCAACTGATTATTAAAACTGTTTTGTAGTTAGTAAGTTCATCCCTGAGTTATTTCTGCTTTAAAGAAAAATATTAGTTTGCTTGAAGGAAATATGACAAATTGCAATTAATACAAAGTGACTTTCGATTTCAAATTTCAACTGAGAGATTAATTGCAATTGAATTTTTAATCAGGTGTCCTCATGCAAACACATAATTTAGAATCATTACAAATGATGAAAATCATAATAATTGTGTACAATATCCAGCGCCATTTCTTGCTCTATGAAGTCTCCACAGAAGCAGAGGGCCATCGAAGCCACTAAGGGCCCCCAAGCTGCAAGTTCAGCCTCAGTATATTTGTGGAGTATGAACATCACCTGTCTGTGTGTAGCCAGCTAAGCCCCGTCATGTGTTTCATGAAGCACTTACAGTATCTGATTACAAATTAAACATTTGATTTAAACAAAACTCCGCTGCAGTGGCAGGAAAGCTTTGGCTTGTGTTTGTGGGGTAATTAATTCAAAATCAGTGATTATCACCAGACAGTCGTGTCGCACAATGAGTGACGTCTACCGCCAGGAATGATGGGAAGGCTGACTGAGAGTCAGGAGGACAATAACAGGAGCGAAAGTCACATTGATACCTAAGATGGCATGAAAAACGTAAAAAGAAGAAACTTGAAGAGAGAATGTGCACAGAATGAAGGTAAAGCATTTGTTAACGATGATGCGATGGATCAGAGGTGGGAAGAATAGAAATAAAACAACTTCGTTACTGTGCTTAAGTAGAATTTTTCAGGTAGGTTATCTGTATCTTTACTTGGGTATTTTATTTTTTGAGACTTTTTACTTGAACTCATTGCATTTAAAAGGAAAAAAAATCTGTTCCCTACAACATAAATAAATCAATAAAACATCTGCAACTTACTGTGTAACAACCTCAACAACATTTATTTCTATAGCACGTTTTTCATACAAATAATGTAGCTGTCCAATCCAACAGCATCTGTACGAATGGTTTTCAAGGAATACCCTGATCAGGATTTGCGACAATACAATGTCCCGACATGTCACTCCGATGTTGCAGAGATTTTTGTCGGAGAAGATGGCGAACCGCCTGCCGAAAGGGACATTTGCATCTATCCCATAGGCAACTCCTGTAAACAGATTTCCAAGCTCAATATGAATTGCGATCCTGTGGTTTACACACTTTTATTCCCTTACGGAGACATTGACTGGCACAAAGATTTACAACATGTTCCCGATAAAAGAACCGCCAAGCGAATCAGGCTTACTCAACACCAATTGTACGCGTACAGATTAGCAATGAGGAATACATTTAGTATTTTACACTCCAGCGGTAAACTATTCCAACAGTCCGTCGTAGATGCGTATGTTAAAACAGAGGGTGCGCGTCTCAACGATCTCAGATCACATCAACAAGATCTGCGCGTGGAACAACACAAAGGACTATCAGACACACCGCAAGAAAAGGCTGAAAATAACAACATACGTGTAGGCAAAATGATCAGATTACCGTCCACATTTGCAGGAAGTCCAAGATACATGCAACAAAACTATCAGGATGCCATGGCCATAGTATATAAATTCGGAAAGCCTGATTTATTTATCACTTTCACATGTAATTCTACATGGACTGTCGGATAGCCAAAGACCGGAGCACAGACCTGATATTGTAGTACGAGTCTTTTGGATTAAGATGAAGGAATTACTTAGAGACATTCTACAACAACATCTTTTTGGGGTTGTTATTGATTACGTAATCGAATTTCAGAAGCGCGGCCTTCCTCATGTCCACATGCTGTTTACTCGTCACAATAATTCTAACAACCACTCTTCAGCCCCGGTCAGTTGTTCGTGGCTTTTTTTAGGGTCAGATCTTTCGACTCATTATCTGTTGTCTCCACCAAAACACCTACAATATTCACAACTGCGTCTTTCAAGAAGTATTTATTTCTTCTTGATTTCTGAATTCCTTTCTCACCGTTTTCCGTTCCTATTCTTACACCACCGTATGCTACAGCAGGTGTCGGCTAGTTATATTTATTTGCACAATGTATGTCTTTCATTTCTGTGAATACAAAATGTAAAAAAGGCTCCTGTGCCTTTAAGGCGCTGAAGCATGATAACGTGAAAACCGTGGCGTGTGCAGGGTGCATGCGCGTTTTGTGAGATGTACCTCGTGAAAGCCGGAACTACTGGAGCCGCTGGAGAAAGTTTAAGTTTGTGCGTTGTTGACCAAATAACCACACATATACCTACTCACCTACCTGTACAGTTGTTCTACTTCATGTGAAATTTGGCATCTCAAAATTAAAGCGATTTCTTGAAATGGTTGGATTAGTTCCTGTGTTCTAACCGACACACCACAGCGACTACAGCGTATTGCAAGTCTGCCTTTCTTCATAGCATTCATTTTGGTCCTTCGAGCCGGAACGCAGTAGTTACTGTGGAACATTTATCCTTACTCCAACCAGCAAGCTGGAGCGACCTATCCAAGAAGACAATCGCGACCTCCGCGTTACTTAGAAGATTATGATTTAAGCTATGCATGCTACAGGGTTCTGGAAGCATCATCTTCACTGCGGCCAGGAGTACTGCACACAATTTACCAAGAGGAGGATTATGATGCCAGCAGAATGTTGTTACCTCAAACTCTGCAAGCGCAAGCAACACCAAATCGTAGAGAACTAGAGAGAACTTCACCAAGAACACAGAATAATTCTCATAAAAAGCTACAGCTTGAGAGAGACTATGAACACTCACAATCAAAGACAGCTAGCCTTTCTAATATTAGTCCTGACTCATTAAGAAGGGCTGGACCAGTTCCAGCACCACGGACTGTCTATCGAACACCAGTGCCATCTCCTAGGACTTCAAATGCCCCTTATAACTACAACTACAATGAGGACCTGCCAAGAATACGGAAGCAGTGCGAAGGAGATAATGTAAGTAATAACAGTTTTAATGCACCTTTCTCACCTGTCCATGAGCAGGAGGATCCTCAACCTAGCCAGGAGTCTGATATGATGCTTGACCTAATGGAAGAGATGGTGGCAAGGATGCGTGAAATGAGAACCCAAAGTAGACAAGCCAGAATTCCGTCCTGCTCTTCTCCACCTAGACCAGATTCCCTTTCCCATTTGAATCGTGATGCACTTCCACAAAGGACACCAACCAGGCAACATCTACCCTTGCATCAGTACTGTGTGGATCCTAACACACCTGCTCCAACTCCTCTTCCTCGTCTTCCTCGTCTGCCTCACCAGCCTCCTCCGCAGCCATTTCACCAGTATATCTTGCAACCTCCTACATCCACAGAATGTGATCAGTACACTCTCGATCATCCCCAGCGGGAGTACTTTCCGCAGGTGCAAGAGACCTTCTATAGGGGACCTAAACCTTCAATCCCAGACTTCATCCATAAAGATCCCAGTGAGTTTGCACGGCTCAAGATAGCCCTAACCAACCTTCTCCCTGTAAGCAGTACAGAGCTATTCAAGTACCAGATTTTGGTTGAGCACCTGAAGTTAGAGGAAGCCCGTTTAATAGCTGATGCATACCTGAACTCTCTTTACCCGTATACTGATACCATGGCAGATCTTACTGAGAAATATGGACAACCTCATCAATTGGCTTTGAAGAAAATTTCAGCAGAAATGAACTCCCCAGCAATTCGTAGTGGGGATACAGAAGCTTTTGAGAAGTTTGCTTTAAATGTGCAAGCATTAGTAGGTATGCTGGGAACCATAGGGCCCGAGGGTGACATTGAACTCCGATGTGGATCTCATGTAGCTCGTCTGTTGACAAAGCTTCCACCAGACCTTCGGGCGAACTTCCGCAGACACATGCTGCATAGACCAGGAGCGGCCTATACTTTACTTGATCTCTCAACTTGGCTAAAATTTGAAGTGTGGTGTCACGATTCAGGAGGACAGCCCAGACAAGTGGAGAAACACAGAGAACCTAAACGTGGACCAAAACCAACTACGGTCTTACTTGGAGCAAACCAAAGCTCTGCGACTGAGACTTCCAACCCTTCTATAGATGAGCCGTCAGAGATGAAGAAAGAAAAGCCTAAACCTTACTGCCCATATTGTGAAAATACAGAGCACTTCCTTAGTCAACGTCCCACATTCCAGCAGTTCACTAAAGAGCAAATTATAGACTGGATCAAAACCAAAAAACGATGCTGGAGATGTGGATGTTCGCATCAAGCAGCTCAGTGTAATCTCAAAAAACCCTGCAATATATCTAAAGGGAAACATCTAAAGGTCTTGCATGAAGTTAACACTTTCCCCCCAAAACAAGATACCTGTGTGCTGAGTTCATCTACTGAGACTCTTTATGGCGACAGACCCACCGATGGCAGTTATGTATTGCTTAAGGTAGTTAAGGTAATGCTTTATAATGGCAACAGAGCCTTGGAAACCTACGCAGTGTTAGACGATGGCTCCGAACGGACTCTTTTGCTTTCAGCAGCAGCTAAAGAGCTTGGCTTAGAGGGAGAATCTGAAAAGATGAAGTTAAGGACAGTTAGACATGACATTGAGACATTGGAGGGAGCATCAGTTTCATTTATGCTAACTCCTGCAACACAGCCACAAAGGAAATTTAAGATTCAGCATGCCTTTACTGCAACGCGGCTAGCATTGGGTGAACATTCGTACCCGATTACTACTCTTCAGGAGAAGTATCAACACCTTAAAGGCTTGAGTATTCATCATTTTGAAAATGCGCGTCCCCTTCTACTCATTGGAGCTGACCATCCCCACTTACTCAACCCACTCGAGCCTGTACGCCTTGGCCCACCAGGAGGGCCAGCAGCAATCAAGACTTCTTTGGGATGGACATTGCTAGGACCTGTAAGGGGACTTAAACATCAGATGTCTTCCACGCAGTCCTTGTTTTCCTCCTTCCAGTCCTTAGATGCTGAACTGTTTAGAAATGTGGAAAGACTTTGGCAACTGGATTGTTTGCCCTATAGGAATGTTGAGTCAGTCACTCGATCCAAGCAGGATAAAGAAGCCATACTTCTTCTTCAAAGTCAAACTGCTCGAATAGAAGTAGACGGAATTCAGCGATACGCAACCCCTTTGTTACGAAGAAGTGACATGCCCTGCCTGAGTTCTTCATTAGAAGCAGTGATGCCAAGTCTCAGAAGTACAGAGAAAAGACTAGCAAAAAATTCACAACTTGCAGCCATCTACACTGCGGAAATAGAGAAACTGGAGAAAGCAGGCTATATCGCTAAAATACCAAGGGAAGCAGTAGCTAGTCAGGAATCGTGGTATATCCCTCACCATATGGTTCATCATAATGGTAAGAACAGGCTAGTTTTCAACTGCTCATTTCAGTTCAGAGGATCAACGCTAAATGAATACTTGTTACCTGGGCCCACTTTAGGCTCATCACTATTAGGAGTGTTAATTCGGTTTAGAGAGCATACTGTGGCTGTTAGTGGAGACATTAAGGCTATGTTCCACCAGGTACGCCTGTTAAAAAGGGATAAGGGCCTCCTTAGATTCATTTGGCGAAATTTAGACAAAAGGTGGACCCTGACATCTATGAGTGGCAAGTTTTGCCATTTGGCACGACTTGTAGCCCGTGCTGTGCTAATTTGCCCTGCAGACTCATGTTCATAATCATAGTGAATCTGGTGATGATATAAGGTTAGCAGTTGAGAGGCATTTTTATGTTGACAGTTTTCTACAGAGTTTCTCCACATTTAAAGAGGCGAAGGACATGGTGGATAAATTAATAAATCTTCTTAATTTAGGAGGTTTTCAGTTACGACAGTGGGCTAGTAACAATCCTACTGTGATAGGTCACTTACCAAAGGAAGCACGGTCTGAAATGAGTGAACTGTGGCTAGCTCAGGATCGTATACATTCTCCAGAGCCTACACTGGGTTTATGCTGGTATTGCTCTTCTGACACTCTAGGCTACAGGTATCGGGAAATTAAATATGACAGACCCACACTAAGGAATATTTATAAAGTTCTAGCAAGTCAGTATGACCCACTTGGGTTCATTATTCCATTCACTACTAGGGCAAAGGTATTAGTTCAGCAGCTCTGGCAAAAGGAGCGACATTGGGATGACCCTCTATTCCCTGAAGATTTACTTCAGGCCTGGTGCTCATGGGAGGCAGAGCTAATTCACTTGTCTAAGGTTACATTCCCCCGGTGCTACCAAACAACTGATATGGTTGTCCCAGAAACCAGACGGGAGCTACATATATTCTGTGATGCCTCAGAAAGGGCCTATGGTTCAGTGGCCTATCTTAGAATGGAAGACGGTAAAGGCAACTGGCAGGTTTCCTTTGTAATGGCTAGATCCAGAGTAGCCCCAAAGCATCAGCTTTCGATCCCAAGGTTAAAACTTTGTGCCGCTTGGACAGGGGCTCAAGTTTCCAAGCTACTCAAAACAGAAATATCCATACCGATCAGCAGTGTCACTTTGTGGACAGACTCAACAACTGTTCTTAATTGGCTTCATTCTGATTTATGCCGATTTAAGGTATTTGTGGGCACCAGAGTAGCTGAGATTCAAGAGCTAACAGAACATGATACCTGGCGCTACGTAGACTCTGCTAATAACCCTGCCGATTACATCACTAGAGGAAAGACCTTAATAGAGATAGCGAAACCAGGTCACTGGCGATTTGGACCACCCTTTCTCCTACAGCACCAAAGGGATTGGCCTGAAATGACTTGCACCAATGTTGCTGAAGATATAGCCGAATTAAAGCCTACTAAACCCTGTACAGTCCTCCTACTTTTAGTACCAGCTATTCCAGATACTAGTCAGTTTCGCACCTATGGTGATCTGTTAGAAGCCACTGTGAGATTAGTTGAAGGAGCTGAGCAAGATCATCAACTTTGTGCCTCTGATTACCAAAGGGCTGAATTGCTACTTGTACGAAGGGCTCAAATAGATAGTTTTCCTGATGAGTTCAGTCAACTACAAGAAGGTAAACCTGTTTCTTCTAGTAGCAGACTGATAGCCTTATCTGCAGAATTTGACCATTCCAGTGAAATTATCAGAGTTGGTGGTAGGCTGCGACGAGCTGAGTAGTTAGAATGTGATGCAATGCATCCTATTGTATTGGATTCCTACTCACCCTGTGACAAAATTGCTGATTCAAAGATTTGATGAACAACTTAGTCACCCTGGACCAGAAAGTTTATTTGCTGAAATTAGGCGCACATACTAGATCCTGAGAGGAAGAGAGGCAATTAGGAAACATCAGCATGTTTGCAGAGAGCATCAAAGATGGTGAGCTAAACCTCAAATGCCTAAGATGGCCGATCTGCCACCAGCCCGGCTCCGTTTATTTAAGCCAGCATTCTATAGTACTGGAGTGGATTGCTTTGGACCTTTTACTGTGAAGGTCGGCCGTCGTAATGAAAAGAGATGGGGAGTAATATTTAAATGTCTTACAACCAGGTGTGTCTATTTGGACATATTTAATAGCATGAATGCAGATTCTTTCTTAATGACCCTTCGACGCTTTATTCCACGACGTGGAAAACCCTATGAATTGCTTTGTGATCAAGGTACAAATTTCCGTGGAAGTAATCGAGAGTTGTGTGAAGCCTTTGCAAGTTTAACAAATAATCTTAAGTTGCTTCTGGCCAAACAAAAAATTAGGTTTCAGTTCAATCCACCAGGTGCACCACATTTTGGTGGTGCTTGAGAGTGGGAGATTCGTTCGATAAAGACTGCACTTAACATAACCTTGGGGTCCCAAACAGTTACTGAAGAGGTGCTGAGGACAATTCTAGTGGAAGTAGAAGGGACCTTAAATGCAAAACCTTTGGGGTACGTTTCTTCCAATTTATCTGATCTTGGCCCAGTGACCCCCAACTATCTGCTTATGGGGCGGCCTGACTCCTCTCTTCCTCAGGTTGTCTATCCTGAATCAGATCTCTTAACTAGAAGGAGGTGGAGACACAGTCAGGTGCTGGCAGATCGTTTCTGGTCATGCTTTTTTAAGTATTACTTACTGAATCTATCAGATGGTTGTGGTGAGTGCCCTCTTCTACGCAGTGGTGTGCTCGGGAGGCAGCATTAAGAAGAAGGATGCCTCACGCCTGGACAAACTGGTGAGGAAGGCAGGCTCTATTGTTGGCATAGAGCTGGACGGTCTGACATCCGTAGCAGAGCAACGGGCACTCAGCAATTATGGATTCAGTGATGGAGAATCCACTACATCCATTAAACAGTGTCATCTCCAGACAGAGGAGCAGTTTCAGCGACAGACTGCTGTCACCGTCCTGCTCCACTGACAGACTGAGAAGATCATTCCTCCCCCAAACTATGCGACTCTTCAATTCCACCAGAGGGGGTAAACGTTGAACATTATTCAAGTTATTGTCTGTTTTTTTTTTACCTGCATTTTTTATTACTCTTTAATATTTTTGCTGCTGGAATATGTGAATTTCCCCCTGGGATTAATAAAGTATCTATCTATCTATCTATCTATCTATCTATCTATCTATCTATCTATCTATCTATCTATCTATCTATCTATCTATCTGAATCTTCAGACACGTCAGAAGTGGCAGAAAGAGGCAGCTAATCTAGCAGATGGAAAGGTAGTAATGCTTCTTGATCCACAGTTACCCAGAGCTTCATGGCCTGTAGGTAGAGTGCTACGCGTCATACCAGGAGCTGATGGACGAGTTCGAACAGCTCAAGTACGGATTAATGGAAAAGTGTATACTCGACCTGTGACCCGACTTATAGAACTTCCAAGAATTCCTGATGATGAGCCTTCCAGTGACAAACCTTCAGAATGATGTAAAAGGTCAAATTTGGTATATCAAATTTGGGGGCGGCTGTAAAAAGCCTCCTGTGCCTTTAAGGTGCTGAAGCATGATAACGTGAAAACCGTGGCGTGTGCAGGGTGCATGCGCGTATGTGAGATGTACCTCGTGAAAGCCGGAACTACTGGAGCCGCTGGAGAAAGTTTAAGTTTGTGCGTTGCTGACCAAATGTAAGTGCTTATGTACATATTTAGAAGTTAAGTGTTAAAGGCTAGATAGAAAACTGTTCTGAATTAGTAGTTAGGTTAATACTTTACGTTTCCACATTGAACTTGTAATTGCAAACACCTTGTATTGAAAGTGTGAAGCTATAGTTCCACTTATTGGACATTTGTGTATAGCATAGTGAGATAACATGTATATATGTACTAAATGTCTTATTTTGTTGTTTGCCTGTTAGAACCACACATATACCTACTCACCTACCTGTACAGTTGTTCTACTTCATGTGAAATTTGGCATCTCAACATTAAAGCGATTTCTTGAAATGGTTGGATTAGTTCCTGTGTTCTAACCGACACACCACAGCGACTACAGCGTATTGCAAGTCTGCCTTTCTTCATAACAAGCATGTTACAATAAAGCACTGGTCATACAAAATCACAGCAAAACCTCCTTTGGAGAAGTCTAGTCAAAAATAGAGACCATATATAAAAATGACAATAGCTACAGAAGAAGATCTGAGAAGGTTAACACGTGTCTTGCTATAATCAGATTCGGTTTCCACGTCCGGCTCATGAGAGCTTCATAGTAATGATGAAGCACTCATGTCGAGCACTAATGGAAAATACAATAAAATGAGGGAATGTGATTATCAACAACCTGCTACTCAGTAAGGAGTTCAAGAAGCTGCGGCTCAGTAAGTAGATAGATAGATAGATAGATAGATAGATAGATAGATAGATAGATAGATAGATAGATAGATAGATAGATAGATAGATAGATAGATGGCTAACTAATGTCATTTCAATATAAATTAGTGCAGTGGTTAGCGGTGCTGCTTCACGGATTTAACGATCTGGGCTTGAATCCATAGCCTGCTTTTATAAACTTGCCAATATCCATTTCTGTGGACTGCCCAGTGATATGTCCTGTTTCCAGAAAATAATGTACAGTAGCACACGATGGCATTTGGTGCTCATCTGAATGTATGCGGCGGCGCACACGCAGTATTGGCCGGTGCGACCTTAAAGTACCTGGTGCGCAGGCTAAAGTAAGTGGTGGGCACAAGATAGTAATCTGTACACACCAAGTTGTTTCCCAGGAAGACAAAAAACACCATATCTCCTCAGGGGCTCCGTACAAGTGTGCAGACGAGTACCTGTAAACATAAGCACGTACCTAAACCCTTACCCTCCCACAAGCCTAATCTTAACCATAGTGTAACGGGGTACGCGATGGGCATTTCGTGATTAATGTTGTCGGCATTATCAGACGCACATCATACGAATTGCAGGCTGCAGTTAAACCCATCTCCTACCATCCCACACTACTTTAATAAATAAAAGCCCAGCCGTCTGCTTTTTATATCACCGCTCTACAAGAGCTGTAAGTGGCGTCAAACTGAAGCGCCGAACCCGTGGTAAGGTCGTAATTAGGCAGATTATCTCATAATCTTTTTCACTGTGCGGTTCATAGCTGCCTGTCGCGTATGGCTGACGTCATCCAGAGCGATTGTTACATGAAACCACGCTGCCTCCTCGCTTTGTAGTAAGAACTAGTGATGGGCGGAGTGAAGCCTCACGAATAATCAACACGTTTGAAGCAATTGTGTCGGAAATCATATTGAAGCTTTGAAGCATTTGACACTCACCTCTCTAGGGACACCTCCTGGCCATTTGTATTAACAGCACATTAACAGTAAACTCTTAGAGCATTGTGGACGAATACCGAATGTCTATGAAGTTGTGATATACATCTTTGAAATCAAAAATTATAATTGGCAATAATGTCAAGCATTGTAAATCGACATACGCTTAGCAAGTAATTATTCTGCATTAATCGGATCAACGTTGACTAGATACGTTAGGCGCCACCACTGATTACCGTTGTTTAGAAGTAAACGTAACGGTGGCTTGAACAATTACGCCAGTCGCACAGCCAGGTCTCGTGTTCAATAACAAACCTGGTCAGCATCTGTCTGGCGATTGCAGATTGCCGTTGCCTGATGCGTTTGATTGATAGTTCCGATTATGCGGCAATGCTCCTTGAAAACCTGGTTGGTGTTAGACTTCTAATCGGGAATTTAATCTGCATAATGTACATTCATATTCTAATTCCAATGTAAAACCAGCATATATCAGTATTTGAATTTAACTCTTCAACCAAACTAGACTACACCTCGTGGAAATGTGATTGGTTCATCACTAACTGTCACTAAGTTTTGCAATAACTAGAAGAATTGCTAGTAAAACAGTAATACTGTATCTACAATACATTACACTGCCAGTAATCTAATGTGAAATGCTCTTAAATTTGCACTAAAGTACTGTAATGTTTACACATAATGCAATACACAGATGCTTAATTGAAATAACTCAATGACAATTCATTACAGTTTCCTTTATCATCAATTGTGCACAAGTTTTATTAAAATAACTACTAAAATTCAAACCAGAATAGTCCCATCTTTGTAGAATATAAAGAAATGTGTCATTATGAAAAACAAATCTGGACAATGCAAAGTAAATTTGTTGCACATCCTACAAAAACCAAGAAAAAACCTACACTTTCAGCCCGTTTGACATTTCAAATTAAGTTTTAATAAAGACAGTTTGTAATAACCCAAAAACATGAGCAGACAAAGTAATTTGTACAAAAACCAACCAGTTCTGTCCAGTTGCATTAATGAACGTGTACAGATTCTTTTCCTGCTAATGATTCAGAAAGTTAAGGACTAGAAAAGTGCTGGCCAGTGTACAAAAACTGAATTCATAATTGGAACAAGACTAAAACTAGGAACAGATACATACAAGGTCTGCATGAACACAAATGTCCTCCACATCAAAGTCACACACTGCAGAGGATTTTTCTTCACAGATGACTCAGACTGTCAGATTACAAGGTTTTGATTAACTTTACAATGAAAACATTTAAAAACTGGACTTAATCTGCATGTCGGTGTGCTCCTCTGCCATGTACCGAGTTCTAGTTTTGCTCACATTGCACATCTTGTACAAATAACTACAAACTGTCTTCAGTTGTTAAATTAATTTTGCATAGAGGTTGTCATTTCACAAATTACATTTTCTGTAACTCAACATGCTGTTGTGAACAGTCTTGATAAGAGAATTCTCTGAATAGCGTAGAATAAGCAGAACCAAACCAAAGCATAGTAGTAAGATTGAATAGCTTTAGAAACCCTTAAAGCACAAAAAACAATTTACATGTCAATGTTTTTTGCACTTTCATAGAAATTAAGGGTCAGTGCTGCTTCTTTGTATTTTTATTGTAGAAAACTTGATCAGTACAATTCCATTCACAAAAAGACGCAGGTGAACGTCGCCCCTCACACACCACTTGGCTCTCAAGGCTCAGCATCGTCTGTGCAGTCATTAGTGAGTCACCTGAAACAGACATTTTGTATTAACATCATGCTTAACAATTGAGACCCATAAGTAAAGTATCAGGTATTTGTTATACCAACCATGATTTAAATGTTAATGATACGATATGTTCAAACAAAAATATTGTTTAATAAAATGTCCAGTGTACTGTTATGAACAGTAGGGTACATACCAAGAACTAAATCAGTCTTGTGGGATTCTGGCAAGCAGAGTCTTTTCTAGGACAGCAGGAGTAGCAGAAACCTGCTAAATAGAAACTACAGGATCACTTAAGACAAATAAAGTAGGCCTTTAAAGTGTGGCATTGAAAAGTCATGTTTACTAATCTCAGCATTGACAACAAGTGCACCAACTTCTCAAAGTATGCCATCAGGAGCCTTGTGACATGGGGACAATGCACCCTCATCTCCAAAGATGGAAAGACTTGGCTTGAGACGGTCACCTCTGCCTAAAGTAACTGGCCACAGCAGGTCTAACCCACTCCCAACTTCAATTCTGTTAATCAGCAAAATATCAAGCTACACACTGGCTGCCATTAAAATGAATGCCGTCATAACATGTGTTTCATAACTACTGTATACTGGCAGGATTACCTGTATTTGTCTCATACTGTGGGTAAAAGGTTTGTAAAATGAACCATTGGTCCAAGCCACCAGATTGTAAACACAAAATGTAATTTATATCTTAAATTTAATACTACCTCACTGCATTTCCCCAAAGTGGTACAGGTTTACTTGTTATACAGCCAAACATAAAAACAAAACAACAAATTTACAGAAACACTTGCCTCTTAAATTTCCAAAGTGTCCGCCTCGCCAGTGGTTTTTGACAGAGTGCTGATCTTGAGACATTTGTTAGGCCTAAATCACTTCTCAAAACTCATCCAAAATGCATTGTAGTTTCTGGTAGTCCTGGAAAACATTGAAAGCAACAAAATTGCCCTTAATTCTGAATATTAACAGTAACTATAGTAATTTACAAGTTACATTTAAGTAAAAAATTCATCTAAATCAGTGTAGACTATAAAGCTGTATATAATAAAAATGGACAAGGTTTCTGAAGTGAACAATTGTGACCCTCATACCATGGGTTGAGTTAAGTTAAAACAGTTCCATTGTACTCTGATACTTAATACATCAAGATGTCAAAATGTTACTTAAAAATAACTCACCTTTACAGAGGGAAAAAACACCAAAAACACACACTTACAACTCCATAAAAACTGGAGTGAAATAGTCGTACAAATCCAATAAAAAAGAGTGTAGAACTAGAACTGCAGTTAATCCCAGCGCTCCTTCCAAAGTCCGAGGTGGCCAAATAGCCAAACACATTCAAGTTTCTGTCAACACAACCATTTCAAGTATCACTGGGATGTGGACGCTCAAGAACTTTGACCTGGGAAGCTTTCAATAAAGTTGGCGAGTGCAGCGGTTTTAGACATTTTTATTTAGAAAAATGATTTGCTGTGCTGTGCTGGGCTTCAGGCGACTCCTTTTTTTGCAGAGGACTTCCCCAGCCTTTGAAAAAATGCGTTCACTGGGAGCAGACGTTGCTGGCAGACAAAGATATTTGATGGCAAGCTGATAAAGATTGGGGTAAACAGTTATTCTCTCTTTCCAGTACAGGAGTGGATCTTCTTGTCTACCAAGATAGGCATCTGTTAGATATCTCTTCACCTCCACAGTGGCATCTGCAGTGGCACTGTGGACTCTTTGAGCTTCGGAAACACGCAAAAGTTGCCATAGATGGTCTGTGGGACATGCTACTTCCAAGGATGTGGCCAGGGCTGATGTTGAAGGCTGTGGCTCTGTTTGAAAGAGTCAAAGAGTACATGGTTTTATTCACAGTACACATTAAATGTATTAAATACCAAAAATAAACATTCCATACTAAAATCACCTTGGGGTGTCACGTGCACAGAGTCTGGCGAGGACCGCATTAGGGATGTGCATTCCAAGGTGAGTTGTCTCTCAGCCTCTCTGACACGGTCTGGATTGCCAAATACACGTTTGGGGTAACTAGCCAGTATTGGCTGAGATGGTGTATTGCCATTTAAGTCACTGGGTAGCTGAGCGGGTTGCTTTGCGGTAGCAATTGTTGGCAGAGGTACAGGAGAAGCAGTGCCTGTTGATGCCACAGGAGTAGACATGCTAGCTGCTGTCTCTGAGGTACCAGCAGCAGCATCACTTTTTAAAAGCTTGGAAAAAAGGATGCATCTCACAGCACTAACTTTCCCTTTGTTTGCTGCTGGAAGCTGGGGTGGAAAGTGAATAAGCTTTACTAAAATCACTGTGATTACATCAGAATATGAAACGAGAAAACTGTGGAGTGCAGAGTTGAAAGCTGGGGCGGGGCTTTGTGTCGGGGTCTGACAGACAGACACAGGTCCTCCAGTCGGCTCTATGCAGCAGACAGGCTCACAGTGGTGCTTGTGGGATCGAGAAAGAAACACTTCTCTACCAGACTGAAACTGTGAGAAGAACAATGGACTAGTCCCCCATTGACTGTACAAATATAGATGTATATTTTTAGTGGTTGTTAATTATCTCACGAGTCGCTATGATTTTGACGACAGAGATTTGCTGCTTCTTCAAAGCCTCCCGCTGTTGTGCAGGTCATTTTGCTCTGCCCTGCCTACTGAGAAACCTGACACCGGGTCATTTGCATACTAACAGTGATTGGATGTTTAGGTGGCGGGAGGGTGAGTGGGGGATCTCTGCCGAGTGCTGTGTGAGCATGCGCACAAACAGAGCACGGAGGGAAAGAGCGAACAAAAGGTAAAACCTATCATCTCATTTGTGCCTTTTCCAGTGGATTTTTCAGCTACTGTAGTAAATATTGTCCATATTCAGTTTGTGGGTAATCTATTATTTTCTTTCTTTACTTATAAAAGTTTGATTTAAGGGGGCAGGACGTTTGTTTAAGGGGGCATTGCCCACTCTTGCCCCAGCGTAGAGCCGGCCCCGCTCCTTGGTGCTTCCCAACCACATTGGCGCCGTTATCTTCAGCTTGTCCCCTGCTGTCTTGGAGAGATAACCCCGTATCGGCAAGATGGCCTCTGAGCCCTTCAGTTAGATCCTGTAGTTTAATAACTGATAGAAAATCAGGGAAATATTCTTTTATTGAGATGTCATCGTTTGGAAATTCCTCAATTCTTATTATAAATGTTAACTGTTCCTCATGACTGATATCTGTTAATGTCCAAAAGAACGGAAAGATATTTACGTTTCTGGTTGCGCTCCTTTATTTCGGTTTTATTTTTTGATTGATCGCTTCATGCTGAATTTCGCAACTCCGATATTTCCTTATTCGAAACTTTTTGCCATTATTCTCTGTAAATGATTTGTTGCTGGACCCATTAAAGGCGTCATTATGTTTTCCTAAATATTGAACACAATGTTTACTTACATGGCCGCAGTGAAAGACTTCACCTCCTCGGATTCAGCACGTCTATCAAATGGTAGTTCAGATTGTTGTCATTTCTATTCGGCCGCACATATAAAATACAAATAGTGATCTTATGCATCTGCCTTGTACCTTACGGCGGCTCTGCTGTCAGGTAGCGTGCAGTGACGACTCCCTAATATGATGTCAGAATTCTACGAAATAGACGATTATTACCTCACCATTATTTCAGTTTGCAGCATCTTCAGTAATTTATGCAAAGAATACAACATGACCACTCCAGTAACGCACGGTGTCAGTTTCTAAGTGAGATGGCAGATACCGCGATATTTCTTTGCGTGCCAGGCACACTAATGATGGTAGAGCAGCATTTCCAGCCGTTTTTCTATGTTGGCACACTTTTTGTAACCCAAATAATTCCCCAGGCAGACCGCGATTCTACCACCGACAAAAGCAGTAAATGTCACACACGTGCTAAACTGGTCGAAGCGTCGGGACTGCCGGAGACGCCGTCAAAAAAAAAATAAAATCAGTTTGGAGATCGGCGCTCGCAGACACAGCGCTGCACTCGTATGGCCCTGGCAGTCGGCTCTGCGAGAGTCACAGGCGAACAGGCCACCTGGCAGCTGGACCCCCGGCACGTCTCCTGGCCGCTACTGTGCACACTTAGTGCTGCGTCTGTAAAACGGAGATGGCAGAGCTGCTTTTCTGTCGGCTTCTCCAGGGAGTCCCGTCCTTCTCAGACAGGTCTCGACCACCTGAGCAGCGCGTCTCTCTCAGGTCAGGACTCAGGGGGCGCTACATTATTATTACCACAGCTCACCATTCAACGAGCACTTTCTGTACACGGAAATGACTACTGCAGCACACGTGCATCTCCTTCGTTTATTTTAACATCCCATAATATGCGCTCTCGTGCATGCTGGGAGGTGCACCTTGAAATGTGAGCCGTGTCTCCTTATTATTGATATCTCTCTACCAAGCAGATCTCCACCTCTCCAGGGTCTCCTCAACCTGCTCGCTACTATCGCTACAGATCACAATGTCATCAGCAAACATCACAGTCCACGGGGACTCCTGTCTAATGTCGTCTGTCTGTCAGCCTGTCCATCACCACTGCAAATAAGATTGGAATAAGAATTGTAAAATAAGAATTGTGTTCATATTAAAATGTTTGCGCATATATGGTTTATTTTAGAACCAATAAGCTATTATTATATTATAGTATATTTTTGAGAACTTTGTTTCTGTAGTTCTTATAAGGCACCGTTAACTCAGAATATGTAATTTATTAATAACGTTATTTTTGTTACTATTTTAATTTTGTGAAACGCTTCTCAATAGTGTCTGTAGTTACAATGGTGCCATCTAGTGACCAACTTTAGTGTTGTCATTTTCTGATTCATATTTTTACAAGATTTTGCAACGTTATCTATTTTCCTTTATGTGTAATTTGGGATCTGAGACTCGTTCTACTTTAACTTTTAATTGTATACCACACACACACACACACACACACACACACACGTATATGTACGTCTATATCTGCATATTAGAGTTTGGATCTGAAATCTACTTTCCAAGTGTTTTAATCGACACCCTGCTGCGAATGCCAACTATTCCTGCACAACCAGAAGTTCTTCAGATGTTTCTCTCCAATGTGTTTCTTTAATATCAGAAGGTGAATTTTGAACGCCATCACCTTTTGTTTTTATGGTTGGCACAAAAGGCGACGCATTCACCACCAAGGCTCGTTTTTGTGCCAACCACTTGTTAAGGGGCGTATTTTGTGACCTCCTTGTATCTTCGATATCATTAATAAGCCCAGCGTTGCTTCACTTTGGTTTGACGATATCTTCGCCCTTTAAATCATCACAGTTGCTGCCTGTGCTGTTCCTTTCGCTTCTCTCCCGTGTACTTAATGTTTTGTATTCACAGAAATGAAAGACATACATTGTGCCAATAAATATAACTAGCCGACACCCGCCGTAGGACACAGCGGTGTGAGAATAGGAACGGAAAACGGTGAGAAAGGAATTCAGAAATCAAGAAGAAATAAATACTCCTTGATAGACGCAGTTGTGAATATTGTAGGTGTTTTGGTGGAGACGACAGATAATGAGTCGAAAGTTTTAACCCTAAAAAAGCCACGAACAACTGACCGGGGCTGAAGAGTGGTTGTTAGAATTATTGTGACGAGTAAACAGCATGTGGACATGAGGAAGGCCGCGCTTCTGAAATTCGATTACGTAATCAATAAGAACCCCAAAAAGATGTTGTTGTAGAATGTCTGTAAGTAATTCCTTCATCTTAATCCAAAAGACTCGTACTACAATGTCAGGTCTGTGCTCCGGTCTTTGGCTATCCGACAGTCCATGTAGAATTATATGTGAAAGTGATAAATAAATCAGGCTTTCCGAATTTACGTACTATGGTCATGGCATCCTGGTAGTTTTGTTGCATGTATCTTGGACTTCCTGGAAATGTGGACGGTAACCTGATCATTATTCCTACACGTATGTTGTTATTTTCAGCCTTTTCTTGCAGTGTGTCTGATAGTCCTTTGTGTTGTTCCACGCGCAGATCTTGTTGATGTGATCTGAGATAGTTGAGACGCGCGTCCTCTGTTTTAACATACGCATCTACGACAGACTGTTGGAATAGTTTACCGCTGGAGTGTAAAATACTAAATGTATTCCTCATTGATAATCTGTACGCGTACAAATGACGTTGAGTAATCCTGATTCGCTTGGCGGTTCTTATATCAGAAACATGTTGTAAATCTTTATGCCAGCCAATGTCTCCATAAAGGAATAAAAGTGTGTAAACCACAGGATCGCAATTCATATTGAGCGTGGAAATCTGTTTACGGGAGTTGCCTATGGGATAGATGCAAATGTCCCTTTCGGCAGGCGGTTCTCCATCTTCTCTGATGAAACTCTCTGCAACATCGGTGTGACATGTCGGGACATTGTATCGTCGTAAATCCTGCTCAGGGTATTCCTTGAAAACCATTCGTACAGATGCTGTTGGATTGGACTGAGCGATTTCATGCGTGTGTTTGTATGATTTAGTGAAGGGGTTGATGGTCCTGAGCATGGAATCTAGCTGGACTCTGGAGAAGTACATTTGCGCTGCATGTAGAGTTTGATTTATTTTGTAAGCCTACTTCAGTAGCTTGCCGAGAAATGCCATGTCGGCTGGGGACCGGTTTTGAAATGGAAGCAGGATGAACCAGAAGAGAAATATATCTAAGATGGAATAGTCCTTCAATTTTGCATACACATGCAAATAATTTAATAAAATTATTGAGTTTAAAATCCTGCTTATGGTTTACAAAGCCTTAAATAATCCCGCCCCATCTTATATATCGGAATGTCTGAAACCTTATAGTCCAAATTGTAACCTCAGATCCTCAAATGAGTGTCTGCTTAGAATTCCAAGAGCAAAACTTAAAAGAAGTGGCGAGGCGGCCTTCTGCTGTTATGCACCTCAAAATCTGGAAAAGCCGCCAGTAGGAATTCGCCAGGCTGATACAGTGGAGCACTTTAACAAACTGCTGAAAACACATTACTGTAACATGACTTTCTGATAAGTTCACCTTCATTTAATCCTGATACTCTGTGTATTCAGTTCATTATCGTAACTATTCATGGTGGCTCTACAATCCGTACTAACCCCTACTCTCTCTTCTGTATCTTTTCCTGGTTTTCTGTGGTGTTGACCTGCACCACCACCACCTGATCAAAGCACCTTTATGTTCCTCCATTGATGGATTAAAAGCCAGAAGTCTACATGACCGCCATCATCAAGTCCTTCCATGAGAACCCTAAATACAAGGAGGACTGATCATTTATGTGAGGTAGAATGTCCAGAGGGGGCTGGGTGGTCTCGTGGCCTTGAACCCCTGCAGATTTGATTTTCTCTCCAGCCGTCTGGAGTTTTTTTTTTTTTTTTTTCTTTCCTCCCTGGCCATCGGACCTTAGTCTTATTCTGTTAATTAGTGTTCTCTTATTCTAATTCTTACTTTGTCTTTTAGTTCTCTTTTCTTCATTATGTAAAGCACTTTGAGCTACATTATTTATATGAAAATGTGCTATAGAAATAAATGTTGTTGTTGTTACATAGTAAGTTGCGGATGTTTTATTGATTTATTTATGTTGTAGGGAGCAGATTTTTTTCCTTTTAAATGCAATGAGTTCAAGTAAAAAGTCTCAAATAAATAAAATACCCAAGTAAAGATACAGATAACCTACCTGAAAATTCTACTTAAGCACAGTAACGAAGTTGTTTTATTTCTATTCTTCCCACCTCTGATCCATCGCATCATCGTTAACAAATGCTTTACCTTCATTCTGAGCACATTCTCTCTTCAAGTGTCTTCTTTTTACGTTTTTCATGCCATCTTAGGTATCAATGTGACTTTCGCTCCTGTTATTTTCCTCCTGACTCTCAGTCAGCCTTCCCATCATTCCTGGCGGTAGACGTCACTCATTGTGCGACACGACTGTCTGGTGATAATCACTGATTTTGAATTAATTACCCCACAAACACAAGCCAAAGCTTTCCTGCCACTGCAGCGGAGTTTTGTTTAAATCAAATGTTTAATTTGTAATCAGATACTGTAAGTGCTTCATGAAACACATGACGGGGCTTAGCTGGCTACACACAGACAGGTGATGTTCATACTCCACAAATATACTGAGGCTGAACTTGCAGCTTGGGGGCCCTTAGTGGCTTCGATGGCCCTCTGCTTCTGTGGAGACTTCATAGAGCAAGAAATGGCGCTGGATATTGTACACAATTATTATGATTTTCATCATTTGTAATGGCTCTAAATTATGTGTTTGCATGAGGACACCTGATTAAAAATTCAATTGCAATTAATCTCTCAGTTCAAATTTGTAATCAAAAGTCACTTTGTATTAATTACAATTTGTCATATTTCCTTCAAGCAAATTAATATTTTTCTTTAAAGCAGAAATAACTCAGGGATTACTTTCTAATACAAAACAGTTTTAATAATCAGTTGCCTCTGTATATTAAATTATGTTGGTTTCTTTATTGAAAAGTTTTGTGTAACAGAAACAAATGAACAAACAGTACAACACTAATTAGTGAATGGCTCAAAGTAGGATTAATTAATTAATACTTCAGAGCCACACAACAATGCAAATTAGTTGGAACTTTGATTGGTTTTGTCAATAATTCTGTCTTTAAAATGATATGAAGATGAAAAATAAAACATTATTGCATTTCTGCCTATTTATTTAGCCAGTTGCTTAAGCAGACTTCAACTCAGATGTTCTCTTCTACATCGATGTCCAGTGCACTAGAGATGAGGTTAGGCTCCTCCGCACACACTGCCTTGGCCATTTTGCTCTCGGGTGGGCCGGTTTAGCTTTCGGCTCAAAGGACCATGTAAAAGAGGGGATTCATGGACCTCTGGAAAATGTGCTAATTCACAGGGTTTGGCCAACAGAAAGCCGAGTGCAGGAGTCACCGTCAAATGACTGGAGATGACAGACAGGTGATTGTAATTTATTCAAGCAACAAATAATATACAACAATAAAGTAAGCACACTGTAAGTAAACCAAGATAGTGGAATGCAAAGTCTCTCAGGAACAGGAAACCCAATCTGGTCCAAAGGCGTGACTTTACTAAACTTTTTGACAATAACATTAATAATAATAATATTTACTGACGCTGAAGAGACTTACAACATTTGAGACACAATTACTGGCATTTCTTTTTCTTTTCCAGTATTAGCACAGACAGCTGAAGTGACCTCCTCATGGTGACACACTGCCAGTGCCTATCAGTCCTAACATATCAAATCCTTTTGAAATTCACTCTAACACAAGTCTTTGACAGGTGAACATTACTAGTACCTTAGAAAAGCTCTCGGAAAGAACATTGTCTGGGTGAAAAAAGAAATTCCACCTTTAGTTTAACATAACAACAGTTCAGTAATTAACAATTTAACACCAAAATAAAATGCAGGTATTTCAGAACATTTATATTTTTTCAGGTGGTATGCCATGACAAAGGGTAGACAGCCCCCGGTGTAGATCTTCTCCAACAAAGTCCACTTCTGGAGGTGGCTCCCAGTCTGAATTCTTTTGTGGCCCAGAAGATTCTGATTTGTGAGAATTGTTGGCACATCCAGTACTGCAATATGTGGAGCAAAGTGTATTCTGTCTTTTAATTTTTTTTGTATCTTTCAGGTATGAATTTTCCCAAAAGCAATTGTTTGTGTAAACTTAGTGTCATATTTGGAGTACGGATGATAATTAATGCGACTCCTCACAGACGGCAGGCACCCTCAGGCGATGGTGGATGCTGTGCAGCAGCGTTTCTCAACCTTTAAGTATTTGCAAACCGAGTTTTCATAACAGTTTTAATTGCGCCCCCCTAACGTTTTTTTTTTTTTTTTAAATGAGCCCACTAATACCACTTTGTTCTTTTTAAATTAATGATATATCACAGATGCATATTTTATTATACCTATTTAACTTTTATCGACATTTATCTAATGCTATATTTATTTTTCTAGTATCAGAATGTAGTTTAAGTTAATTTGTTTCGGTTTCAATAGATGTATTTCTCATATTTTTGATTGTTTTCTTTTTTCACATCTTTGCGCCCCCCACTAGGGTTGTTCGCCCCACAGCTTGAGAACCACTGCAGTGCAGGTAAGTCTGCTCTGTCCAAGCTTTTTCTAATTTTATTCTATTTATTTGACATGTATATTATTTGGTAATTCTCAATTGTTAAATAAGTTGTGTGCCCCCCCCGCCCGAGTTCTTATATACAGTTCTGTATGTTTTATTATCAAAAGCAATCAAACAAAAACAAATAAAATTTAAAAAAGCATTCTTCTTTTAGTGCACTGCCACAGTGTTAAAAAATAATTTTGTGTGGTGTACAGCATGATCATGTGTATATTTTGGATTTTAATTTTATTTTACATTTTACTTTATTGATTTTGTATTAATAGTTTGTGTTTATAATTATTAGTAATTGATTTAATATGTAATAAGCATTGGTGAGAAGCCGTTTGTTCTTTTTTTGTCAAGGTATGTTTTTTTTACTTTTTGTTATATTAAAAGAGCAAAATATATAATATTATAAAGCTGAACTATTGTTTATTGTGTGAGGCTATGTATATTGTAAAGTGTTTTTTTTTTCTTTTTTTCTGATGAAATGTGTGTAATATATTTTAAATAGTTCTATATGTAATACGTATGTTATGAAAACAGAGCTAGGCACATGGTGGAGGCCGTAGGGGCTTTGGTGAGAAGCCGTTTGTATGACGCCCTGTTCTTTATTTTGTTTCTGGAAAAGGAAAAAGGATATAAACTTCTATTTCTCTTCCATGTTGATTTGTTTTTGACACAACACTAAGTAGGATGGATTTGAGTCGTTACATGTGCTTACTGTCCATTCAGAAGTGAAACTCACTCTTTAGTCAGGACAGTTCAGTTGTACTTCTCTCCTGTGGGAATTCTGGTGCGTCTCTGAAGTGTACTGCTCTGAGAGATTTGTTTGCCACATTCCAAACAGCAATATGGCTTCTCTTTGAGATTCATGTCTCAACAATAGTTTAGTTTGCTTACTTTTCAGGACGCGACTGAACCTCACTCTTGAGTCCGGAAGGGTTCTTGTTTTTATGCACTGATTTTTGAACTGCTACCCTTTTTATTCTGTTGTGAACTCTTGTGTGTATCTGCAGACTGACTATCTGTGAAAACTGTTTACCACATTCATTACAGCAATATGGCTTCTCTCCAGTGTGAACTCTTGTGTGTTTCTGCAGACTGTCCATTTCTGAAAACTGTTTGCCACATTCATTACAGCACTATGTCTTCTCTCTGGTGTGAACTCTAGTGTGTTTCTGAAGATTGCTCGAGTCTGAAAACTGTTTGCCACATTCATTACAGCAATATGGCTTCTCTCCAGTGTGAACTCTCGTGTGTTTCTGAAGATTGAATTTTTGTGAAAACTGTTTGCCACATTCATTACAGCAATATGGCTTCTCTCCAGTGTGAACTCTCGTGTGTTTGTGAAGACTGCTCATATGTGAAAACTGTTTACCACATTCATTACAGCAATATGGCTTCTCTCCGGTGTGAACTCTATTGTGTTTCTGAAGACTGCTCATCGCTGAAAACTGTTTGCCACATTCATTACAGCAATATGGCTTCTCTACGATGTGAACTCTAGAGTGTCTCTGAAGATTGCTCGTGTCTGAAAACTGTTTGCCACATTCATTACAGCAATATGGCTTCTCTCCGGTGTGAACTCTAGTGTGTCTCTGTAGACTGCCCATCTCTGAAAACTGTTTACCACATTCATTACAGCAATATGGCTTCTCTCCAGTGTGAACTCTCGTGTGTTTCTGAAGATCATCTTTTTGTGAAAACTGTTTGCCACATTCATTACAGCAATATGGCTTCTCTCCGGTGTGAACTCTTGTGTGTTTGTGAAGACTGCCCATATGTGAAAACTGTTTACCACATTCATTACAGCAATAAGGTTTCTCTCCAGTGTGAACTCTCGTGTGGTTCTGAAGATCAACTTTTTGTGAAAACTGTTTGCCACATTCATTACAGCAATAAGGCTTCTCTCCAGTGTGAACTCTCGTGTGTTTCTGAAGATTGCCTTTTAGTGAAAACTGTTTACCACATTCATTACAGCAATATGGCTTCTCTCCGGTATGAACTCTAGTGTGTCTGTGAAGTTTGCTCATCTCTAAAAACTGTTTGCCACATTCATTACAGTGATATGGCTTCTCTCCGGTATGAACTCTAGTGTGTCTGTGAAGTTTGCTCATCTCTAAAAACTGTTTGCCACATTCATTACAGCAATATGGCTTCTCTCCGGTATGAACTCTAGTGTGTCTGTGAAGTTTGCTCATCTCTAAAAACTGTTTGCCACATTCATTACAGCAATATGGCTTCTCTCCGGTATGAACTCTAGTGTGTCTGTGAAGTTTGCTCATCTCTAAAAACTGTTTGCCACATTCATTACAGCAATATGGTTTCTCTCCCATGTGAACTCTCGTGTGTTTCTCAAGACTGCTCACCTCTGAAAACTGTTTGCCACATTCATTACAGCAATATGGCTTCTCTCCGGTGTGAACTCTAGTGTGTCTCTGAAGACTGCTCATCTCTGAAAACTGTTTACCACATTCATTACAGCAATATGGCTTCTCTCCAGTGTGAACTCTCGTGTGTTTCTGTAGACTGGCCATCAGCGAAAACTGTTTACCACATTCATTACAGCAATATGGCTTCTCTCCAGTATGAACTCTCGTGTGTTTCTGTATACAGGCCCTGTGTGAAAACTGTTTACCACATTCATTACAGCAATATGGCTTCTCTCCAGTGTGAACTCTCACATGTTGCTGTAGACTGCCCCTCTGTAAAAATTGTTTACCACATTCATTACAGCAATATGGCTTCTCTCCAGTGTGAACTTTAGTGTGTCTCTGTAGACTGCCCATCTCTGAAAACTGTTTACCACATTCATTACAGCAATATGGCTTCTCTCCAGTGTGAACTCTAGTGTGTCTCTGAAGATTGCCCATCTCTGAAAACTGTTTACCACATTCATTACAGCAATATGGCTTCTCTCCAGTGTGAACTCTAGTGTGGTCCCTCAGACTGCTTATACGTGAAAACTGTTTACCACATTCATTACAGCAATATGTCTTCTCTCCAGTGTGAATTCTCATATGTTGCTGAAGATTGCCTTTATGTGAAAACTGTTTACCACATTCATTACAGCAATATGGCTTCTCTCCGGTGTGAACTCTCGTGTGTATCTGAAGATGGCTCATTTGTGAAAACTGTTTACCACATTCATTACAGCAATATTTCTTCTCTCCGGTGTGAACTCTCATGTGTTTCTGAAGAGCACTCCTGTTAGAGAATTCTCTGCCACATTCCACACTGCAGTGATCTTTCTTTCCTGTGTAAAATTTAAAACAAGAAGGGGAAAAAAAAGCTTATTTTCAATTCGCTGCCTCATTATCAACATTAACTCACATTAAATACATGATGGCTGAAATTAGGAACAACCTTTGATCAGCATAAGCAATTATAAAACTTTTGTTGTACTTGGAAAACACACTTAATTTGTTAATTTTACATTCTCTATTACAACTTCTCACCAGGGCCACATGTATAAAACTTCATTATGCTCGGCCACATATATGAAAGCTGTTTCTTATGCAAAAGTTAGGATTTATAAAACTAGAACTTGACATTTAAATTGGCTCAAAGTTCCCTCAAGTTTTGAGCATTTGTAAGTCCCATGCAGACTTTATTTCTGTTGGCATTTTAGCAACTCCAGGTGGAAAAAAGAAGAACTGAATAGAAAATCTCATTTCATTGCACATTTCACATTCTGATGTTTGACAGGATACACAAGAAGTGAGTTTTGATGTATCACAATGACATTTTGGATCATGATGATGACTTAGCTGATTTACACTCCCTACTGTCATCCTCTTTGAAGTGTGTGCTGAACTGCAGCCTTCATTACAGAGACCACCGTGCAGAAATCGCACAATCCCAGTTCTCTTACAGGTCTTAACAGCTGTGGGTTATTTGACGATGGCAGCTTTTCAGTATGAACTGCCTGACTGGTGAGGAATCTCTCAGTCACCCTGAGCCATGTAATGCCATCTGTACGGGATGGTACACTTAAGACGGTAGAGAGATACATGCAATATCGTTACCATCAGGGTATGCAAGTCCTGATCAAAATGAAATCTGCAGCAACATCTGTTGTGTTCAGTAGTGGTGGTCTTACTTGGCCTACAAGTCCCTTTATGATTACTGAGCTCACCAGTGTGCTCTTTCTTGTTATTGATATTCCAGACAGTTGAATTGGGCAATCTTAAGGTTTTCCGATATCTCTAATGATTTCATTATTTATTTCCAGCTTCTTTGACTTTCACTGGCACAGCTCTTGCCCTCATGTTGAACAATGGCAACTACAGAGACCAAAGGTAGTCTGTGGGTAGGAGTAAGCTGAGGTGTCTTAGGCCTGCAAGACTAAAACAATGAAACACACCTGAGGAATCACAAACACCTCTGGCACCAATTGTCCCAAACATTACGGTGCCCTGAAATGGGAGGACGATTCAGAAAAAGTGCTGTCATTTCTACAAGGTGTGACTGAAATGTCTGCAAATCCCCTTAAATGAAAATTAGTAATTTGTACTTTAATTACATCTGAATTATTTAATTCGTAATTTTAAATGATGGATTAAAGGAGTAAATGCAAGAAGAATGTTTCATTGTCTCCGCCATTATGGAGGGTACTATATAAAACTGAATGCCATGCCAACTATGAAAAGTGCACCTTCAATAAATAGAATGTGTCCTGACATTTATCCACACTTGAACTTAAACCACTTGACACCAAAACAAACAACAAAATGTCTTCTTTCATTCACCAAAGCAAAAGAGAGCAATGGATGAGTGACGCCTCAGTGCACAGGCCTACAGAAGCTGCAGTGACCTCGGAGAAAAATTAGAAGATGAGAAAACCGAGGAAGAGCACAGCTGTTGGTGTTTCAGCTCAATAGGAGAGTGGCAGGTGACACCAGGACTGGTAACCTTTGTGACACGCTGGTGACATTTATACTCACCATTAGAATGTCAAAGGGTATCTACTATCAGGACTTACTTATGTTGAGTAAGCTAAAATTTGCCAGGTTTTACTGTCTATTTGATCCAATGTGTGTGTTCATGTATGGAATTATTATCTCTGTTATGGCTGCAAACATCAAGCAGTCAAAGCCTGCACTCAATGAAGAGCGCTATAAAGAAGAAAGACAACTGAATTAAACAGTAGTGTTACAAAAATTAATTTGCCTTGAATTAAAATTGCCCAGTTTTTGCTGTTTATTGTGAAATCGGCTTGTAGTTGGTTGACTGGTCTACTGATTTCATGACATGGAATATGTTAAGCTGAGGACATGTGCAGCACTGACACTGAGTGGAAACTGATGAAGAAAATAACTGCTGTGTGGAAATATATTCAAGTATCTGAAATGTGATAGGAATGTTTTCTGTAAAGTTTAAAATGAAAAAGTTAGTTGTTAGTTGTGGTGTATTTAAAGCAAAGACATTTCCCACAACTAATTTGATGAGAAATGTTTAGGTACAACACACAGCTGAGCACATCGACTTTCAACAATGCAGTGAAAGCAGGAAAACCGCTAAGGAAACAATTGTGTCTTAGCTGTCAATAATGGTACTGTTTGAAAAGAACCAGACATATGATCAGGTCAGGACAAAAAAAAAAATCAGAGTATCCCTCAAAAATAATTGCAATTTATCATTTTAGAAACACCACAATTTTTTATATTAGAAAGTTTAGGATTACATCATTTAAGTCCTATAACATGTATGCACGATATACAATGGCGAGAGGATGGTTCTTTTCAGACATAGCATTACCAAGATGAACACTTTCATGACATTTCATATACAGTGACATGCAAATGTGTGGGGACCCCCCTGATGAAAATAACTATTACTGTGAATAGTTAAGTCAGTATCAGATCAATTGATCTCCAAAAGCCATAAAGTTAAAGATAAAACATTCTTTTCTGCATTTTAAACATGATTTGTGTCATATTTTTGATTTGTAGAGTGAAAAAAGGAGGAGTACCCCAGAAATGTTTGTGCACCCCAAGAGACCGGAAGTCTCAGATATCTTTTCCCCAACATCTCAGACCCTAATTAGCTCCTTAGGGCTTTGGCTCGTTCACAGTCATCATTACGAATGGCCAGGTGATGCAAAATTCAAAGCTGTATAAATTCTCAGACTCTTCAAACCTTGTCCCAGCAATCAGCAGCCATGGGCTCCTCTAAGCAGCTGTCTAACACTCTGAGGAATAAATTAATTTATAGTCACAAAGTAGGAAAAGACTATAGAAGATGTCAAAGAGTTTTCAAGAAGCCACCTCCTCAACTGGTAACATTATTAAGAGATGGCAGTTAACAGCAATGGTGGAAAACAAGTTGAGGTCAGGAAGACCAAGACAACTGCTCATAGCATTGCTAGAATGGCAAATCTAAACCCCTGTGCCTTAAAGCTTCCTGGAGGTCTTTTGTAGTCAGACTCTGGAGTGGTGATGCACTGTTCTACTGTACAGCAACACCATCCGAAATATGACCTCCAAGGAAGAGCCATCAAAAAAAAAAAGATTTTCTTTGTCCTCACCACAAAATTCAAAGGTTGTAGATGAACATCTAAACAAGCCTGATGCATTTTGGAACCAAACCATGTGAACTGAAGAAGTCAAAAAACTTTTTGGCCAAATGGCAAAGGTGTGTTTGGAGGAAAAAGGACAGAATTCCATGACAAGAAAACGTCTCTGACTGTTAAGGATGGGAGAAGATCAATCATGTCTCAAGCTTGTGTTGAAGCTAGGAGCACCAGGAACTGTTCACTGGTAGAGGGAAGAATGGATTCAATTAAATATTAGAAAATTCTGAAGCAAACATCACACCATCTATAAAAGCTAAAAATGAAAAGAGTATGGCTTCTATAAAAGGATAATGATCTGAACTGCACCCCGGAATTCACAATGGACTCCTCAAGAGGCCCACGTTTAAAGTTTTGTCATGGCTCTCTGTTCCATGATCTGAACATTAACGACAATGGGCCCATTCCCAGCAGGGATGCCTTCAGCACAGAAAGACAGAGAGAGAGAGAGCTTATTCTGGATAATGTCTCCCCCATAATGATAGAGGGCAGCCCCCTTGGCTTGCAATGGGGCCACGGGTTTGGAGCATGGAAGCCTGGAGGTGCCTGGATGTTTACTGGGCCCTGTTTAGCCGCAATTCTGCCACACCAGGAGGTGCTGCAGGAAGAAGGATATTGTCCTCACAGGTGGCACAGTGGTAGTGCTGCTGCTTTGCAGTAAGGAGACTGTGGAAGATTGTGGGTTCGCTTCCCGGTTCCTCCCTGTGTGGATAGCGCTTTGAGTACAGAGAAAAGCGCTGTATAAATATAATGAATTATTATTATTGGATTAACATCATTTAAATAATAATTTAAATATATACACACATATATATATATATATATATATATATATATATATATATATATATATATATACACACACATACATACATACATATATATATACATACATATATATATATATATATATACACTAATAAAAGGCAAAGCCCTCACTGACTGACTCATCACTAATTCTCCAACTTCCCGTGTAGGTAGAAGGCTGAAATTTGGCAGGCTCATTCCTTACAGGTTACTTACACAAATTAGGCAGGTTTCATTTCGAAATTCTACGTGTAATGGTCATAACTGGAACCTGGTTTTTGTCCATATACTCTAATGGAGGAGGCGGAGTCACGTATCCCATCATCACGCCTCCTACGTAATCACGTGAACTAAAAACAAGGAAGAGATTTACAGCACGAGTCAAACGCGGGAACGAAGGTAAATGACGTTAATTTTTGAGTGTCTTTTAATACTGTGTAAGCATACATATTAACACATGTGCAATTAAACGTGTGCATTTACGAGGTGATTTCTCAGGCTTAAAAGCTCGCCTTTTATTAAAGAGGTAAATGCAAACTGTTTTCATTCTGAAGGGCACAAACCACGTTAGATTTCATGCTCAAGAGTAAACTCAGCACACAGCTTGGTCATACTACAACCGGTTCATTTTCCTCAGTTTAAAAAAGTTTACTTTTCTTCTTAATAAAATTTTTAAAGCAGTACTTCGCTATTTTGATTTATATCAAAATATATCGCGTCATCACGCCTCCCACGTAAGCACGTGAACTGACTCGCTGCCGTTTGCAATGCCATATTCGCGAGATACAAGTTTAATGAGAAGACACGAGGTATAAATGACAGTTTGGATCACTTTGTAATTGAGTTAAAATTGCTGTAGCGAGAAACTTTTAACTGCCGGGTCATAAAATAAATCCGTGGACATCGCAACATCACACAAGACAGCGGCTCACGTGAAGTGACTGAACGCAGCAGGATCAAACCTGTTCAAAAAACACATTACACAATTGATAAGGTACGAAAACAATATGAAACTGATTGTGGATTTGCGTACAGCCACTGAAACTTTGTGACGGCACGAGACTTCAGGTCACGTGTCTGCAAAAGAACGTCATTGAGGCAACTATTTTTACTGGCGGTGGCTCAGGGGAGAGAGTTTTTATTCCTCGCATCCCCGTTATACCCTCTGATCTCCCATTTCAATTCAAACGCCTCCAATTTCCACTAAGGCTCTGCTTCGCAATGACAATTAATAAGTCTCAGGGACAGACCCCTACAAAAGGTTGGCATTGATTTGAGGCAAGACTGATTTTCACATAGCAAACTGTACGTTGCATGCTCAAGAGTAAGCTCAGCACACAGCTTGGTCATATTACAACCAGAGGGGCGAACTGACACCGTGGTATACAAAGAGATCCTTAACAAATAATTATTGATTCATTTTCCCTCAGTTTAAAAAGGTTTACTTTTCTTCTTAATAAAAATATTAAAGCAGTACTTCGCCGCTGCGAAGCGCGGGTATTTTGATATATATCAAAATATATCGCGTCATCACGCCTCCCACGTAAGTACATGAACTGACCCGCTGCCGTTTGCAATGCCATATTCGCGAGATACAAGTTTAATGAGAAGACACTTTTAACTGCCGGGTCTTAGCTAACATTTAATAAACCCGTGGCCGAGTCTTGGCTATCAGATGAAAATGCCATCAACAGAC
>NW_026261576.1:524700-603956 GCF_900747795.2 Erpetoichthys calabaricus | reverse complement strand
AGATTTCATTTTCATCACAACTTGCATAACCTGACAGTAACGATATTGCATGTATCTCTCTACCGTCTTAAGTATACCATCCCATACAGATGGCATTACGTGGCCCAGGGTGACTGAGAGATTCCTCACCAGTCAGGCAGTTCACACTGAAAAGCTGCCATCGTCAAATAACCCACAGCTGTTAAGACCTGTAAGAGAACTGGGATTGTGTGATTTCTGCATGGTGGTCTCTGTAATGAAGGCTGCAGTTCAGCACACACTTCAAAGAGGATGACAGTAGGGAGTCTAAATCAGCTAAGTCATCATCATGAGCCAAAATGTCATTGTGATACATCAAAACTCACTTCTTGTGTAGCCTGTCAAACATCAGAATGTTAAATGTGTAAAGAAATGAGATTTTCTATTTGGTTCTTCTTTTTTCCACCTGGAGTTGCTAAAATACCAACACAAATAAAGACTGCATGGGACTAAAAAATGCTCAAAACCTGAGGGAACTTTGAGCCAATTTAAATGGCAAGTTCTAGTTTTATAAATCCTAACTTTTGAATAAGAAACAACTTTCATATATGAGGCCAAGCATAAGGAAGTTTTATACATGTGGCTCTGGTGAGAAGTTGTAATAAAGGACATAAAATTAACAAATTAAGTGTGTTTCCCAAGTACAACAAAAGTTTTATAATTGCTTATCAAAGGTTGTTCCTAATTTCAGCCATCATGTTTTTAATGTGAGTTAATGTTGATAATAAGGCAGCGAATTGAAAATAAGCTTTTTTTTTTCCTTTTTGTTTTAAATTTTACACAGGAAAGAAAGATCACTGCAGTGTGGAATGTGGCGGAGAATTCTCTAACAGGAGTGCTCTTCAAATACTCATGAGAGTTCACACAGGAGAGAAGACATATTGCTGTAATGAATGTGGTAAACACTTTTCACAAAAAGGCAATCTTCAGATACACATGAGAATTCACACTGGAGAGAAGCCATATTGCTGTAATGAATGTGGCAAACAGTTTTCACATAAAAGCAATCTTCAGAACCACACGAGAGTTCACACCAGAGAGAAAACATATTGCTGTAATGAATGTGGCAAACAGTTTTCATATAAAGGCAATCTTCAGACACACATGAGAGTTCACACAGGAGCGAAGAAATATTGCAGTAATGAATGTGGTAAACAGTATTCACAAATTTGTCATCTTCAGATACACACGAGAGTTCACACTGGAGATAAGCCATATTGCTGTAATGAATGTGGTAAACAGTTTTCACGTATAAGCCATCTTCAGATACACACGAGAGTTCACACTGGAGAGAAGACCTATTGTTGTAATGAATGTGGCAAACGGTTTTCATCAAAAGGCAATCTGCAGAGACACACGAGAGTTCACACCGGAGAGAAGCCATATTGCTGTAATGAATGTGGTAAACAGTATTCACAAATGAGCAGTCTTCAGATACACACGAGAGTTCACACTGGAGAGAAGCCATATTGCTGTAATGAATATGGTAAACAGTTTTCATCAAAAGGCCATCTTCAGATACACACTAGAGTTCACACCGGAGAGAAGCCATATTGCTGTAATGAATGTGGCAGACAGTTTTCATCAAAAGGCAATCTGCAGATACACACGAGAGTTCACACTGGAGAGAAGCCATATTGCTGTAATGAATGTGGTAAACAGTATTCACAAATGAGCCATCTTCAGATACACACGAGACTTCACACTGGAGAGAAGCCATATTGCTGTAATGAATGTAGTAAACAGTTTTCACGAATGAGCCATCTTCAGATACACAGGAGAGTTCACACTGGAGAGAAGCCATATTGCTGTAATGAATGGTAAACAGTATTCACAAATGAGCCATCTTCAGATACACATGAGACTTCACACTGGAGAGAAGCCATATTGCTGTAATGAATGTAGTAAACAGTTTTCACGAATGAGCCATCTTCAGATACACAGGAGAGTTCACACTGGAGAGAAGCCATATTGCTGTAATGAATGTAGTAAACAGTTTTCACGAATGAGCCATCTTCAGATACACAGGAGAGTTCACACTGGAGAGAAGCCATATTGCTGTACTGAATGTGGCAAAAAGTTTTCAGAAAAAGGCAAACTTCAGAAACACACGAGTTCACACTGGAGAGAAGCCATAGTACTGTAATGAATGCAATAAACAGTTTTCACAGATAGTCAGTCTTCAGAGACACACGAGAGTTCACAACAGAATAAAAACAGTAGCTGTTCAAAAATCAATCTAGATAAATAAGAACCCTTCAGGACTCGAGTGAGGTTCAGTTGTGTCCTGAAACGTAAGCAAACTAAACTATTGTTGAGAAATGAATCTCAAAGAGAAGCCATATTGCTGTTTGGAATGTGGCAAACAAATCTGTGAGAGCAGTACACTTCAGAGACGCACCAGAATTCACACTGGAGAAAAATACAACTGAACTGTCCTGACTAAAGACTGAGGTTCACTTCTGAATGGACAGTAAGCACATGTAACTGACACAAATCCATCCTACTTAGTGTTGTGTCAAAAACAAATCAACATGGAGGAGACAAAGAAGTTTATATCCTTTTTCCTTTTCCAGAAGCAAAATAAAGAACAGGGCGTCACAAACGGCTTCTCACCAAAGGCTCTACAGCCTCCACCATGTGCCTAGCTCTGTTTTCATAACATACGTATTACATATAGAACTATTTACAATATATTATACACATTTCATCAGAAAAAAGAAAAAAAAAAACACTTTACAATATACATAGCCTCACACAATAAATAATAGTTATGCTTTATAATATTATATATTTTGCTATTTTAATATAACAAAAAATAAGAAAACATACCTTGACAAAAAAAGAACAAACAGCTTCTCGCCAATGCTTATTAATTAATAAATCAATTACTAATAATTATAAACACAAACTATTAATACAAAATCAATAAAATAAAATTAAAATCCAAAATATACACACGATCATGCTGTACACCACGCTGAATTATGTTTTAACACTGTGGCAGCCCACTAAAAGAAGAAATGCTTTTTAAAATTTTATTTTGTTTTTGTTTGTTTGCTTTTGATAATAAAACATTCAAAACTGTATATAAGAACTCAGTGGGGGTGGGGGGGCACACAACTTATTTAACACTTGAGAATTATCAAATAATATACATGTCAAATAAATAGAATAAAATTAGAAAAGGCTTGGAGAGAGCAGACTTACCTGTACTGCAGTGGTTCTCAATCTGTGGGGCGAGTCCCCATAGTGGGGCAAGAAGTAACAAAAAGGGGGGTGCAAAGATGTGAAAAAAGAAAACAAGAATCAAAAATATGAAAAATAAATCTATTGAAACCAAAATAAATTAACTTAAACTACATTCTGATACTAGAAAAATAGTTATAAATGTCGATAAATGTTCCGTAGGTATAATAAAATGTGCATCTGTGATATATAATTAATTTAAAAAGAACAAAGTGGTATTAGTGAGCTCATTTAAAAAAAAAAAAAAACATTGGGGGGGGGGGGGCGCAATTAAAACTGTTATGTAAACTCGGTTTTCAAATACTTAACGGTTGAGAGACGCTGCTGTACAGCATCCACCATCGCCTGAGGGTGCCTGCCGTCTGTGGGGAGTCACATTAATTAGCATCCGTACTCCAAATATGACACTAAGTTTACACAAACAATTGCCTTTGGGAAAATTCATAACTGAAAGATACAAAAAAATGAAAAAGACAGAATACACTTCCCTACACACATTGCCATATTGCAGTACTGGATGTGCCAACAATTCTCACAAATCGGTTTCTTCTGGGCCACAAAGAATTCAGACTGGGTGCCACCTCCAGAAGTGGACTTCGTTGGAGAAGATCTACACCAGGGGGCTATCAACCCTTTGTCATGGCATACCACCCAAAAAAAAAAATAAATGTTCTGAAATACCTGCATTTTATTTTGGTGTTACATTGTTAATTACTGAACTGTTTGTTATGTTAAACTAAAGGTGAAGTTTCTTTTTTCACCCAGAAAATGTTCTTTCAGAGAGCTTTTCTAAGGTACTAGCAATGTTCACCTGTCAAAGACTTGTGTTAGAGTGAATTTCAAAAGGATTTGATATGTTAGGACTGATAGGCACTGGCAGTGTGTCACCATGAGGATGTCACTTCAGCTGTCTGTGCTAATACTGGAAAAGCAAATGAAATGCCAGCAATTGTGTCTCAAATGTTGTAAGTCTCCTCAGCGTCAGTAAATATTATTATTATTATTGTCAAAAAGTTTAGTAAAGTCACGCCTTTTGACCAGAAGGGGTTTCCTGTTCCCGAGAGACTTTGCATTCTACTATCTTGGCATACCTACATTGTGCTTACTTTATCTACATATATAAAGGAGAGTTGGGATCCGTGTGGCTGTGTTTGTGTGTTTGTGGAGGGATGGAGAGTTAAGGCGGGTGTTGGAGTCACGTGATCATCTCCCCTCCCATTCACCTCATTTCATTCACTTCATTTTGCTCCGAGCGGAGCTCCGCAGCAGACGCGGTCTTGCCGTCCTTTCTCCTTTACTGATTTACTGTTTAGTACACGCGGTACTTACTGAACAGTATTTTTTCCTTTATTATTTGTTAGTGTTTAGTAGACACGGTGTGCCGGTGTTCCCGGCGGTGTTGCAGTTTAGTGTTACTTTCTACTTCGTTTTTGTACTTTAGTGTTTAATAATAAATAATAATAATTCATTACATTTATATAGCGCTTTTCTCAGTAATCAAAGCGCTAAAATAGTGAGTGATACTTAGCTGATAGCAGTGTAGAAGCAGCAGAGCACAACGCAGCCGGTAGGACAGGCGGGTGTGGTAGCGTAGGTGAGCGGCGATAGCAAGCAGCAGGAGGAGGAAGCAGGATTTGGATGTTCCAATACACAGCCATAAACAGTAACGCTTGGTAATTTCAGGCGTGATCGCCCCGGAGCCATAAGCCAGGTTAGTATGAACATCAGATCAGTTCCCGGTCGTAGAGTAAGATGAAACGGGAGCAGATCAGCGTAGCGAATATAATCACGGAGACAGATCATCCCGAGGTGCTAGATCGCCAGGTACAAAGAAATGTTCGTAGGTCTCGTCCCGTGATCCAGAGACTCAGCTGTTCCCAGTAAAGTGAAGTCCATAAAATCTGTAAATATTAAGCCAAATCCATGCAATTCGAGTCAGCTGTATCCACGAACTATACGTACAATAAATGAAATAAAACAAGCATAAGAAAGTGCAGAATTAAGGCGAATTTTGCGAAAAGTGTTGTTAACAGGGAGGAGCGGCAAAAACAAGCGTGCGCCAGCGTCCCCTCACCTGCTATAATAAAGTAGTTATAATAAAGAAGTTTAGTAGACGTTTACTTTATCTCATTTAGTGTTCTTCCCGGCGGTGTTCGCGTTTTTTAGTGTTAGTGTTTACTTAGTGTTTGTGTTTAGTGTTATAGAAGGAGTGATCTTACCACTGTCAGATTTTGCAATGAATGAGTTGGTAAATAATGATTATTTATCAACAGATCACATGAGCAAATTCAACGAAATTTTAGCTGCGCATACAATTTTCCAACCTCAAAAGGTTTTGCTAATGTGGACTCCTGACATACCTATAATGCCCATTCCACAAAATGCAAAACATATTCAAATATTACCTTCTGCAGCTACTGAACGAGTGACTCACTGGGTGTGTACCTCTTATGATGGTGCTGTAATTAAAGTTTAAACACTGATAAAAAATTCAACCTCGCCGAGGAGCAGCTTCGTTTCCTTCATGCTTTGTTTCCTTACAAACCTCCCATAGTTTATGAAGACACACAGCAACAATTAAATCATACAGATTCTGGTGTATTCTCAATTGCATTTGCTGTGTGTATTTCTTTAGGTATTGACCCAAGTGATCAAGTTTTTACTATTTCTTCAATGCGAAATCACTTACAAATAATTTTTGTTACTCGACAATTGCTTCCATTCCCTGTCGAAAGTAGCCGATGGGCGACACCAGTTACAAGTATTCAGTGCGTTCAAAGAGCTGTACGAAGTACGACCACTAACACAGTCATTCATAAAAGGGGAGATGACTCGGTGCAGGAAATGGGGATTGAAACTACCTTGGAAGACATGCAATCAACGAGGCGATTAAACAGATCTCAAGAGACGTCTTCTAGGTTGGAAAAAAAGCGCTTTGCTGCCAAAACCATATATATATATATATATATATATATATATATATATATATATATATATATAAACACACACACACATATACACATCTATATAAATAAAAATGTAAATGTTAGTTTGTTCAAAACCTTAAATCTCTGAAAGTTCTTCACCGATTGCTTTGAAATTTTGACACAACGTTGCATTCGAATACGCGCGTGTTTTTATATACATATTATATAGATGTCACACCTGTGACAGGTAAAAACATGCTTTTCTTGAAAACACAGCGCCATCTGTTGGACGTAAAAGCAACACACGCTATACTAAATATTTTACAATTCTATTTCAATATTTTGATCAAATACATTTGTAAGTACGTGAATAAAGGCAGCGACATGGCAGTTTTTGGCGAGCAACCAGAAAGAAGTGATAGGAATGCGGTCATACATATCGATGAAATCGCACAGTATTAGGCTGGAAGATACATAAGCAGCAATGAAGCTGTATGGCGAATTCTTTCATTTCCCATACCTGAACGAAGTCCAGATGTTGTTCACTTAGCAGTACATCTAGAAAATGGACAACGCGTTTATTTCACAGCTGCAAATGTGCACCAAATAGCCCTGAATCCACCGACTACAACGTTAACTGCTTTCTTTACGTTATGTCAAAATGACGTGTTTGCGAAAACACTGCTGTATTCGGAAGTGCCTACGTATTACACATGGAATACGAGTAGAAAATCATTTGAACAACGCAAACGAGGAGAGCGAGTCAACGGACAACCTGGCATATTCAAAGAAACTACGATAGGCAGACTGTACACCGTGCATCCCAATCAAGATGAATGCTTCTTTGTTCACATGCTGTTGGTAAATGTGCCCGGTCCAACGTCTTTCCAGCAATTGAGAATTGTCAACGGCGTTACACATGCCACTTTCCGAAGTACATGTCAAGCTCTGAATTTATTGGAAAATGACCGACACCGGGGTGTATACATTAATGACGCGTGCAACACGTCACATCCAAATCAAATTCGTGCATTGTTTGCAATCATATTGACCGCCTGCTCTCCTTCATCTCCAACACAGTTATGGGAGAAATATAAATCACACATGCCTGAAGATATTTTCCGTCGAATACGCAAGTAAAATAAACATGGATTTCACAGCAGAAATCTACAAGTAAGCAGTGATAATGATTGAAGATTTGTGCTTAGAAATCGCGAACAAAGTTCTCAATCAATTGGGAATGCCATCATCAAATCGATCTGCTCCTGCCTCGTTCGATGTAGAATTGCGTCGTGAACAAAATTACAACACGGGTGATCTTTTGTCGTATGTGCAATCAAATATTCCTAAGCTAACGCTTCAGCAAAAAGGCATTTACGATCAAATAATGCAAACTGTCAGTAACGGGGTTGGAGAAATCTGGAAATTGGGAACGGAAAGGTGCCGGTTGATCTGACCTCAGGACGAATTTCATTGCCTCATAACTTCTGCAATTTAGTGACGTCAAAAGAAGAATTGGTTGAAAAAGTATTTCCCGATATTCAAACCAATTATAAGAATCACGATTGGCTGAGTGAACGAGCTATTCTTGTGGCCAAAAACAAAGACGTCTACGAACTTAACAATATTATTCAGTCTAACATTCTGCACAGACAATTGAACAAGAAAAAATATTGTATACCCACAAGCATTGTGAAATTAGAAACGTGCGCTTTCTCTTTTCTTTCTTTTCCATTTAACCAGACGGAGCCACAGCAACGCGTGGCTGGGTACAGCTATATATATATACAGACATACACCACACACATATACAGTATACATACACATACATCTACAGTGGGTACGGAAAGTATTCAGACCCCCTTCAATTTTTCACTCTTTGTCATATTGCAGCCATTTGCTAAAACCATTTAAATTAATTTTTTCCCTCATTAATGTACACACAGCACCCCATATTGACAGACAAAAAAAAGAATTTTTGAAATTGTTGCAGATTTATTAAAAAAGAAAAAACTGAAATATCACATGGTCCTAAGTATTCAGACCCTTGGCTCAGTATTTAGTAGAAGCACCCTTTTGAGCTAATACAGCCATGAGTCTTCTTGGGAAAGATGCAACAAGTTTTTCACACCTGGATTTGGGGATCCTCTGCCATTCCTCCTTGCAGATCCTCTCCAGTTCTGTCAGGTTGGACGGTAAACGTTGGTGGACAGACATTTTTAGGTCTCTCCAGAGATGCTCAATTGGGTTTAAGTCAGGGCTCTGGCTGGGCCATTCAAGAACAGTCACAGAGTTGTTGTGAAGCCACTCCTTCGTTAGTTTAGCTGTGTGCTTAGGGTCATTGTCTTGTTGGAAGGTAAACCTTCAGCCCAGTCTGAGGTCCTTAGCACTCTGGAGAAGGTTTTTGTCCAGGATATCCCTGTACTTGGCCGCATTCATGTTTCCCTCGATTGCAACCAGTCGTCCTGCCCCCTGCAGCTGAAAAACACCCCCACAGCATGATGCTGCCACCACCATGCTTCACTGTGGGGACTGTATTGGACAAGTGATGAACAGTGCCTGGTTGTCTCCACACATACCGCTTAGAATTAAGGCCAACTCTCGCATGGAGTTTGCTAAAAGACACCTGAAGGACTCTGAAATGGTGAGAAATAAGATTCTCTGGTCTGATGAGACCAAGATAGAACTTTTTGGCCTTAATTCTAAGAGGTATGTGTGGAGACAACCAGGCACTGTTCATCACTTGTCCAATACAGTCCCCACAGTGAAGCATGGCGGTGGCAGCATCATTCTATGGGGGTGTTTTTCAGCTGCAGGGACAGGACGACTGGTTGCAATCGAGGGAAAGATGAATGCGGCCAAGTACAGGATATCCTGGACAAAAACCTTCTCCAGAGTGCTAAGGACCTCAGACTGGGCTGAAGGTTTACCTTCCAACAAGACAATGACCCTAAGCACACAGCTAAACTAACGAAGGAGTGGCTTCACAACAACTCTGTGACTGTTCTTGAATGGCCCAGCCAGAGCCCTGACTTAAACCCAATTGAGCATCTCTGGAGAGACCTAAAAATGGCTGTCCACCAACGTTTACCATCCAACCTGACAGAACTGGAGAGGATCTGCAAGGAGGAATGGCAGAGGATCCCCAAATCCAGGTGTGAAAAACTTGTTGCATCTTTCCCAAGAAGACTCATGGCTGTATTAGCTCAAAAGGGTGCTTCTACTAAATACTGAGCCAAGGGTCTGAATACTTAGGACCATGTGATATTTCAGTTTTTCTTTTTTAATAAATCTGCAACAATTTCAAAAATTCTTTTTTTTGTCTGTCAATATGGGGTGCTGTGTGTACATTAATGAGGGAAAAAATTAATTTAAATGGTTTTAGCAAATGGCTGCAATATGACAAAGAGTGAAAAATTGAAGGGGGTCTGAATACTTTCCGTACCCACTGTATAAGATTAGGTGAGATTATTTAAGGCTTTGTAAACCATAAGCAGGATTTTAAAGTCAATAATTTTATTAAATTATTCGCATGTATATGCGAAATTGAAGGACTACTCCATCTCTTATATATATTTCTCTTCTGGTTCGTCCTGCTTCCATTTCAAAACCAGTCCCCAGCCGACATGGCATTTCTCGACAAGCTACTGAAGTACACTTACAAAATAAATCAAACTCTGCATGCAGCGAAAATGTACTTCTCCAGAGTCCAGCTAGATTCCATGCTCAGGACCATCAACCCCTTCGCTAAATCACACAAACACACGCATGAAATCGCTCAGTCCAATCCAACAGCATCTGTACGAATGGTTTTCAAGGAATACCCTGAGCAGGATTTACGACGATACAATGTCCCGACATGTCACACCGATGTTGCAGAGATTTTCGTCAGAGAAGACGGCGAACTGCCTGCCGAAAGGGACATTTGCATCTATCCCATAGGCAACTCCTGTAAACAGATTTCCACGCTCAATATGAATTGCGATCCTGTGGTTTACACACTTTTATTCCCTTATGGAGACATTGGCTGGCATAAAGATTTACAACATGTTCCCGATAAAAGAACCGGCAAGCGAATCAGGCTTACTCAACGGCAATTGTACGCGTACAGATTAGCAATGAGGAATACATTTAGTATTTTACACTCCAGCGGCAAACTATTCCAACAGTCCGTCGTAGATGTGTATGTTAAAACAGAGGGCGCGCGTCTCAACGATCTCAGATTACATCAACAAGATCTGCGAGTGGAACAACACAAAGGACTATCAGACACACTGCAAGCAAAGGCTGAAAATAACAACATACGTGTAGGAATAATGATCAGATTACCGTCCACATTTACAGGAAGTCCAAGATACATGCAACAAAACTATCAGGATGTCATGGCCATAGTACGTAAATTCGGAAAGCCTGATTTATTTATCACTTTCACATGTAATTCTACATGGACTGTCGGATAGCCAAAGACCGGAGCACAGACCTGATATTGTAGTACAAGTGTTTTGGGTTAAGATGAAGGAATTACTTACAGACATTCTACAACAACATCTTTTTGGGGTTGTTATTGATTACGTAATCGAATTTCAGAAGCGCGGCCTTCCTCATGTCCACATGCTGTTTACTCGTCACAATAATTCTAACAACCACTCTTCAGCCCTGGTCAGTTGTTCGTGGCTTTTTTTAGGGTCAGATCTTTCGACTTATTATCTGTCGTCTCCACCAAAACACCTACAATATTCAAAACTGCGTCTTTCAAGGAGTATTTATTTCTTCTTGATTTCTGAATTCCTTTCTCACCGTTTTCCATTCCTATTCTTACACCGCCGTGTGCTACGGCGGGCGTCGGCTAGTTATATTTATTTGCACAATGTATGTCTTTCATTTCTGTGAATACAAAACATTAAATATTTAAGATCAGTGGTAGCCCCAGATGGAGAATTAGATGCAGAGACAAAATATATACTACAGTGTGGATGGTACAATTGGAAGAAGGTTTCAGGAGTATTGTGTGATCAAAGAAATAAGGTAAAGGTTAAAGGTGCGGTTTTTAAGACATTGGTAAGACTAGCAATGATGTGTGGAGCTGAGACATGGACAGTAAAGGAGTGAAGAAGAAGTTGGAAGTGGCAGAAATGAAAATGTGGAGATGGATGTGTAGAGTTACAAAAAAGGACAGAATATGAAATAAGACAATCAGAGCTACAACAAAAGTGTGAGCGATATCTAAGAAAGTAATGGAAAGTAAGATGTGGTATTGTCATGCGATGAGGAGAGAAAATGAACATGTGGACAAAACAGTGATGGAAAGTCCAGCAGTACAGAAAGTGAGGGACTCCAGAGCTGTCTGGATGTTTCACTTGGTGCCACTGCACTATTGCCCAGCTGCTCTCCTACGTATGAAGATTCATCTGAGATGATGGAGCATTGGACTTATCAGATGGAAAGATTCTTTGATCAGATTGTATGGCCCAGCATTGAGTCAATTTTCGAATGACCAGGAGCAGGTGAGCACACAGTTAGCCAAGGTCTCCAGGACTCTGACCACATCTGACTTTGTTTTTAACTTTCTCTGTTCTCACTGATCACAGGCCCCCAGTTTGTCTTCTCAGTTGATGTGACTGAATGAGTTTTTGTTTTCCTCTCCTCGGATGTCACCAGGCCACAGTTCAACAATTCTTTCAATTCTGGGCTCCATTTATGTTAATCAGTTTTAAAGTACTTTGCATCTTTATATATTTATTATGTAATAAGTAACATTTGTAATTGAGATTTTGTCACAGCATTTTACACTTGCACTCAGTGAAGTGAACTATATTAAAGTAAATTAGCTGAATTCACTTCAAATCTTTACAGATGGTTGAAAAGACCCAATTGCATGCCACAAAGCTGCTTCAGTGTCTACTCCTATGTTTCAGATTAACATTTTATGAAGCTTATCAGACAGTCTGAGATGACCACAGTTATAATAATCGGTACAAATGTACGCCATAAATTTGTACTTGCATGTTCCAATTCATAATCAGCACTTACAAGTATTAAAATGGGAAATTTTAACCATATGCCAGACATTTTAGAGAGTTGGACATGTCTGGAGGTAGACATGACATCTGTGGAGAGTGAATAGCCGAAGCATAAGTGTTTATTTCTTATTGTTTGGAATAACATAGCTGACATCTTAGGGAAGAAGTCACTTTAAATTCAAAGCATTTTCACTCTTATTTTGTTTTTAATTGCTCTTTTTGAACTCTGGAGCAAATTTCCAAGTAGTTTGGTTTGTTTAAGTCGATGATATGAGCACACCAATTAAACTTGAGTGAGGACCAAAACAGCCGGACTGAGATGTTTTACAAATGGTGGTCTCAGTGTGGTACATATAAGTGAACTCTGGAGCTGTCTGTGTGATGTATGACTGTGATCCAATATGGGACTGATGTAACTACAGGAAATGTTGCACAAATAGGAATAATTCTTGTTGTTATACTACATGATATTGTAAAGTTGGTGATCTAAATAAATCTACACATGCACACCTAAAACACCTTGCTGAAGTACAATGGCAGTCCATCTGATTAGTCATTGCAGCGGACTCAGCCTCAGAGCTTCTTTATGTCGCTCACCATTAGATCTCAGTGGACCGCCTTAAAACAGAAACCCCTTGTGATCGGGTCGAGCAGACCACATAGAGAGCTGATCAGAAATTCATTTTGTGTGTAACTGATAATCAAAGCCCTCATCTTAAACCATCATAGTGACACACACACAGCTGGTGTCCTCTCACTACATTTGCTGCTCTGGCACACTGTGGACACATTAACTTTGACATCATGTAGTAAATGTGAAGTGGACATTGTCATGAAAGCAGACCACACTGGCCCACTAGTGAAAGCGCGGCCTAAAAAATGGATTGGGTGGGAGATGAAATGGAGAGACCCCCATCACAAAATACTAAAACTGCCTTGTGATGACATGACTGTCAATATGGGAAACTTAACAATTGAGTCCAGTACTGGTGTGAAGTTATTTTGAGGAAAAGGAAACAATAATTCCAATCGATATAAATTGACAGAAATAAGTTTTCTAAATAAGGTGGCAAAATGGAATGTTTTTTTATGTTATCTCTAAAGCTGTTTAAACAGAATTATTTATCTTTATTATATGAATGGTATTAATAAGCAGAAATACTGTAATAAAACTCAAAGAATAAAAAAAAAATTGAATCACTAGTTGATTCGACACAATATACAACAATTAGAAAAGTTCAAAGCGTAAATGTATCACTCAAGCCACAATACTCGAAACTTACAATTGTTTGCATGTCAGAAATCTGAGCTTCCTCCACCAAAACAAAATTACTCAGGACAAGACGAGCAAGACATCTGCACAGTCTGATTGCATGGAAAAGATAGAAGATGGAGACACGAAGCCCTTAAATGTTTTGTGTGCGTGGCAGGAGATAGCTGTGACATCTGAAGTATGAAACAGGAATGTACAGCTTGCTCATTCTGTCTCATTTCATTGTTTTTTTTTTTTTTTCGTATTGTGTAATTAACAGCTTAGAAATAAATACAAATACAGACCTCTTCAGAAAGCAAACAATCGAAAAATGGCACTCAAGGCCAATCAACTGTTCAGCAGCTAAGCTGGCTGGGTTTCCCCCCCTTATGATGGGTGCCCTAAACCAATGCCTAATTTACTTTAATGGTGGCACCGACGCTGACTGAGTCCTTGAGGGTATTTTTCGTACGTCGCTTAAATCATCCGAGATCAGGTGCCTCATCTTGGATAAGTTAATGCCGGTGACACTCATGGTTTTTCAAACTCAGCTGTGTAGTAGATTAGTCGAGCTGGATCTAATCATCCGAGATGAATACGCGCCCCCGGACTGATTGAAAAGCCCATATATATCGAGTCTAGAAAACATGATCAGCAAGTCTTTGATAGGCTGCAACAAAATGACAAAAGAACGGGCGCATAAAATTTCACACAAAACCTTTTATTCGAAGGACATGAAGAATTTCAAGATTTAATATGCACAAGGGGTAACACTGCAAAAGCAGCCCAGACCAGAAAAGACAGCTGGCAAAAAGTGGCCGACAAATTAAATGCTAAGTAGTGTGCATTGTACTTACTGAATGCAGCGTTTCATTTCCTATGTGTCAGATTAATTATTATTTAATATGTCATAATTCCAGATCAAATGTGAGCACAAGGAGAACATGGGAACAGGTTAAAGTGAAGTACAAGAATATACTTCAAACTGGTAAATATTGGTATATAACTATTTAAAGAATTGTTGACATAAAGAATCATATATAATGTAAAGAACATTAATTTTAAAGCTAATAAGGAGGCAGACAAGCAAAAAACAGCTGGAGGTCCACGTGGTCCAGACCTAACCCCTGCAGAAGAGCTGGCTCTCCAGCAAAATGGCCATCGCCCTGTTTCTGAGGGCATTCCAGGGGGAAGCTCCTCCTCAGAACCAGTGGCAGGATGCAGTGGTCACTTCATTTCAGGTAAAGGATGGTCATTGCATATACAGTAATCCCTCGCTATATCGCGCTTCGCCTTTTGCGGCTTCACTCCATCGCGGATTTTATATGTAAGCATATTTAAATATATATCGCGGATTTTTCGCTGGTTCGCGGGTTTCTGCGGACAATGGGTCTTTTAATTTCTGGTACATGCTTCCTCAGTTGGTTTGCCCAGTTGATTTCATACAAGGGACGTTATTGGCAGATGGCTGAGAAGCTACCCAACTTACTTTCTGTCTCTCTTGCACTGAGTTTCTCTGATCCTGACATAGGGGGATTGAGCAAGGGGGCTGTTCGCACACCTAGACGATACGGACGCTCGTCTAAAAATGCTGAAAGATTATCTTCACGTTGCAATCTTTTGTGCAGCTGCTTCCTGACATGCTGCACGGTGCTTTGCATACTTAAAAGCTCGAAGGGCACGTATTGATTTTTGACTGAAAAACAAACTCTGTCTCTCTCTCTCTCTCTCTCTCTGCTCCTGACGGAGGGGGTGTGAGCTGCCGCCTTCAACAGCTTTGTGCCGCGGTGCTTCGCATACTTAAAAGCCAAACAGCCCTATTGATTTGTTTGCTAGAGGTTGTTTTCTCTATCTATGTGACATTCTGTGCTCCTGACACGCACTCCTTTGAAGAGGAAGATATGTTTACATTCTTTTAATTGTGAGATGGAACTGTCATCTCTGTCTTGTCATGGAGCACAGTTTAAACTTTTGAAAAAGAGACAAATGTTTGTTTGCAGTGTTTGAATAACGTTCCTGTCTCTCTACAACCTCCTGTGTTTCTGCGCAAATCTGTGACCCAAGCATGACAATATAAAAATAACCATATAAACATATGGTTTCTACTTCGCGGATTTTCTTATTTCGCGGGTGGCTCTGGAACGCAACCCCCGCGATGGAGGAGGGATTACTGTATTTGTCATCGATGTGTGCCATAGGTATGTTCCATATAGCCCTCTTTTTTGTTGGGTCAGTTGCAGGGAATGTCATATCCCTTGAACCTGTGTTTGACCAATGAGATATTGACGAAGGTCAAATATTTGATGAAGACACCGTGTCTGATTATTCATCAGGAGGAGAGGTACATTTTCCAAATAATGTTTGATCAAACTCCACTCTGATCAGTCCCATGTGCCCCAATCACATTTGGAAACCCTGGTAATGAGAATGTTAGACTGATTGTGAGATTCTTTACTGAACTGTGGGTGTTGTTGCCTGTGTATTACCTACCTGCAATGGCATGAAACGCCTCTTTTGTTGTCTGCACACGCAGGTGTCCAGGAAACACAATGAAAACCCGAAGGAAATGTTTCAGAGCCAAACAGACTTTACAAATTGCCTGGCAAACTGCACTTTTAGTTCGAATTTCTGCATCGCCTACAGTATACAAAAAAAGTGCCGCTTGTAGAAAACCTCAAAGCAATGCATACTGTCTGTGTGGTTGTGAGAGCCTGACTTCGCCTAGTTTGACTTCGAATATAAGGAGCTAATAAATTTTTGAGGTACAATATTCCCCCTCGGCTAAAGTGGTATCTTTCAAAAAGAATTTCCTCCGGGAGCAATAAAGGATCTTGCCAATCGCGCAAACCCTCTCTATATGAAATTCTCTTCTTATAATTTGCGTAGCGATATCAATTGGTCGCTCATTCATGAACGGCGAAGTCATGACTGGATGAATTCCACGCACGAACACTGATTACGTGTGTAAACTAATCCTTGTTTACATCGAGCAGGTCTGAGGATTAGGATGTGTTGCTATGACAACACATCAGCATGAGTTTCGAAAAACCGACAGATCCAGGATCAGGCCAAATCGTCAACAATTACATCCGGCTAAACAAGTAATCCACGTACGAAAAATACCCCCCTGATCTGAACAGGAGGATTTTAATGTCAGCTAAAGAGCGCAGCTCCTTTTGTACTGTTGGATGACTCAGGGAACTGACCTTCTGAAGAGTCACGTTTACCTTTAGGCATCTGACAAATGTAGAACAAGAAGACCATCTTTTCAGCCATTACATTTGGGAGTAACAAACTGAAGGGAAGTGGTAGACCACCACAGAAGGGAAAGTCCAGTGTTGGTGAAAAATCAACCAAGGAATGGGAGGATCAGGACATTAGAGTACAAAATATTTCTAATATAAACAGAATGAGACTTGTAATAAAGAGAGACCACCTTGATAGAGATAGAGAGGAAGGCCTGAAGCCTGTCATTGCTGCTCAACTGCTTTAAGAATGTAATTTTTTTATTAGTTACATTTTGCATTTAAATCTTTTTAACTCTGAATTGTACTTTAATAAATACGCTAAGCACTTTCAATATTAAGATGGATTTGATTCTTACATTTCTCTGGTCTCAGAGGTTGAGGTGCAAATATTCTCAACTCGGGAGTTTCATTGAAGGGCTAAGCAGGATTAGGGATGTTAAACACAGAACTGTGTGACAATGGCCTGCAACAGGTGACTACACCTGATAAAGTCGCAACAACAGGTGACAGCATCAGAGATCTGGAACTACAGGGTGACCCTTAAGGGCACTAAGGACACCATTGCCTCCACATCTCTCACCACATAGCCTGGGAAAGAGTGAGATGGATAAACTGGGTATCCCTCCAGGCCCCGATCTCGACACCATCCCAATGTGAACATTATTAACAAATATTTTCAGCCTTAAAGAGAGTAGAGAAGTGACTTGATGTAGTAGGCTAGTCGAGAGTAAACACTTGTAATAGTGTCACTGTCAACATGACATTGAAGAGGTCACATCAGTGTATGTCCTCATCAAAGCTCATCATCTTCTGTGGAGTCGTCCAGATGAAACGTGTGCTTTCTGTGTTATAGGAAATCATCACTGTTATGTCCTCTTGTAGTTCTCAAAACATCACCATCTGTTCACAAACACGCTACATCATCACTGCAAATATTGGGGTGGGGGGGGCACAAAATCAACTCTTGTCGACCCTTCATGATGATTTTTTTTGTGAGAAAATTGTTTCTGCCCAATGAAAGTCCACGGCACATCGACGGGGCGCTTATTGTGACTTGTGGTTCACTTGAAAGTCTGCTGTGTGAATCTCAACAGAACTAACTGGAGACTGAAAGAAAGTCATTGATCTTCTGCTGATTTGACACAAAGCCAGCAGACTACGAGTGTGAAAACACCTTTAGAGTAGAAATGGAGTGGGACAGCATTGAGTTAAAGTGGAAGAAAAAGCCATCATTTAAAAATCAGTTCAGCCACAGAGCTGGGATAAAGAAAAGAAAGGAAGACATCCTCATGAAACAGAGAGAGTGCTGGGAAATAAAAGAGTGTGAGAAGTAAGAGAAGGGAGGAAATGATGAGAATTACAACACGATTATATCTTAGACACGCTGGACTGAGTGGCTCTTTATTCAGAGTGAATACGCTTGACACGAGTGTTTGTAGAAAACGCGTTTATCTAACACAGTGGGACATTCTGTATATTGAGGGACGTGCTGTGCACCAGGAGCAGAGAGGAGATTTGATCTGAGAAACTGAGATTTTTAGGACAGCAGCAATTTATTGTTAAACATATTTTAAGATGGAGGAGAAGTCAATGGAACCAACCTGAATGCTCATTGGAGTTTTCAAAAGGCTTTGGACTTTATGATGTTTTCTTTGTTGAAAGTTACAGCAGACTCCAGCACAGTAGGTGGCGCTAATGCACTCTATGATGTCCTACCAACTGGGGCTGGGTTCTGTTTGTTTGTTTTTTTTTTATTTGTTTAATTCAAATTAAAGTTTTAAAGCAACATGCAGATATGAAAATTACAAATTTATATTTATTTATTTGAAAACCAAATACAACTTTCAAACAGTCGAGCAAACACTATAGTTTGGGCAGCTGGCTGCACGTGCACAATCAAAACATATTGATGCAAAGAATATGACGATGTCAAACAAACTGAAGTAAAATTCAAAGTTTGCAAAAAACACCAACAGCTCAAAGTGGCAGCACATCCAGTTGATTTCAGCAGTTAAAGCAGAACAGCAGAATCGAACAAATGTGAGAAGATAAAGCCTGTCCTCCATGACAGCTCTGGGGTCTTCTTTTTACTGCTTCAACTCAGGGGCTCCGTACGAGTATGCAGACGAATACCTGTAAACATAAAGCACGTACCTAAACCCTTACCCTCCCACAAGCCTAATCTTAACCATAGTGTAACGGAGGTACGCGATGGGCATTTCGTAATTAATGTTGTCGGCATTATCAGACACACATCATACGATTTGCAGGCTGCAGTTAAACCCATCTCCTACCATCCCACACTACTTTAATAAATAAAAGCCCAGCCGTCTGCTTTTTATATCATCGCTCTACAAGAGCTGTAAGTGGAGTCAAACTGAAGCGCCGTACCCTTGGTAAGGTCGTAATCAGGCAGCCCCGAAGCGCACGTTTGTAATTTTTAATCCAACATTATCTCGTACGAACGTGACATATTCACGTACGTATGAGATAAGGGTTACCCCATCATCTTTTTCACTGTGCGGTTCATAGCTTCCTGTCGTGTGTAGCTATGGTCGCGTACGGCTGACATCATCCAGGGCGACTGTTACTGAAACCACGCTGCCGCCTCCATAGCAATGACGGTTTTCCTTTTTGCGTGTTCTGTGTAAGTAACGGCATCTCGAATCACATTCTCCAGAAAAACCGTAAGTATTCCGCGAGTTTCTTCGTATATAAGGGCAGAAATTCTTTTTACTCCACCTCGACGAGCTAAGCGGCGAATGGCAGGCTTTGTTATACCCTGGATATTGTCACAAAGAACTTTACGATGGCGTTTAGCACCACCTTTGCCAAGGTCCTTTCCTCCTTTTCCGCGACCGGACATTATCACTCACTATTCGTTAGCTTTCAAACACAAAATAAACACCAAAAGACTGCCGTAGACTACTTTTCGAACAAACCGAAGCAAAGTACTGTAATGTAGTGATGGGCCGCTCGATACTCAGGTTTCGACACTGTGTCGAGCTTTCGAAGCACTGGAGATCGAAGCGCCGCTTCGAGGCTTGCTTCAAATGCGCCCGTCACGTGATTTTGAGTCACGCTTGCGTAATGACGTCATTGATATCTGCGCAGTCAGCGAGAAGGGTCCGGCTGCAGGTCGCAGACTTGGCCTTCCACGCCCCCGGCCTTCCACGCCTCCTGTCTTCCACAGTCCGCCCCACAGTGCTGTACAGTTTTTCTAATTCGAAAAAGAAAAGGAGCTGAAAACGTTTTCCCACACGGAACAATGACACAACAGAACCAGGTATGGACTCACAGAATAAAACGCTCAGTATATTTAAAGAAACTTTAGATCCATTAAACAAAACTAATGAGATGTACGATTATATATAGTATAGCGAATCCAAGTGTTCTCTGTTTATCGTCATTACTGACATATCCTATTTTTAAGCATATCGTTTTAATTATTTTTTACCTTTTGTATTGTTTCTTTTTAATATTTGCCGTATTATTTCATCTATATTAACTTTTTCACTTATTTATGAGATGCTATGTAGAGAATCTGCAATGTTAGTGTACAATATGAAAGGTATTTATGTTTATCGTCGTCATTAACGTATGTTAAATATCTTATCTTAACTTAGTTAAGTTAGCTATTTATAAAAGCACGTTAGCGCTTTCTGCCAAATTAGTATTACATATTATTTTTGTCTTGATTTCCACAGTCACATTTCACCATAAAGGCAGAGAATATAAAAACAACTTTGATAATATTGATTAAATATCCAAATGAATCCAAGTGCCCTCTTTGTAAAAAGCACAGAGACTACAGCATCCTGCTACGTCACCTTCAGAGTCATGAAGGCCACATTGTCAAGTATGTAGGTAGTGTATGTACAGGGTATGCTAAGAGTGTGTGCTTGCAAACAATACTGACGTTTAGATTTCTGAACTGGAACTTTTTTTAAATACATGTTAAAAAGCTGAGCATTTTCCGTTGTTTGGCAGGTTTTACTATTTACAGATGTAACACAGGGTGTGTCCCAAGTGGCCAATTCCATTGTTGTTTTTGTTTAAAAGTCATTGTCAACAGTTTACTGTATGTCAGTATTTAATATTTTTCTTTGATTAAATTTTTTTACCCCTTGTATTAGGGCCTCCCTAGTGTGTGCTTGGTGTGTTGGTGTGTGCTTGGTGTGTGTGCGCCCTGTGGTGGACTGGTATTGCCTCCAGCAGACCCCCGTGACCCTGTAGTTAGGATATAGCGGGTTGGATAATGGATGGATGGATGGATTACGGCCTTCCAAGCCAAATGAATAGCCATGGCTGTGGAATTTCCATGTTGATGGTATGACCATTTCATATTGTAACTATCATTTTTTTTATGTCTGTATTTAATGTTGTGTCCAGGTTTCCAAAGGACTATTTTGTGGTGTCTCTGTATTTCATCTTCGAGGCCCCCTTCAGTTTTAATGAGTTGTGTCTCAACTTTAGTCCTCTCTTCTTTCATTGTAGTATTTGTAGAGGGAGGATTATATCTGGTTGCTGGTTCCGATTTTTGTCACCTTCTACAATTTGTGCTGGATATTTGTGTTATGTTTAACTTATTTTATTATATTTGTTTTTTTTTAATTTCAACATACTGTCCATAGTGGTTTTGAAGTTCCAGAAACGCCTACCTTTCAAAATCCAGATCATTTAAATGTATGTTTATAATGGTTTGCATAAATATTTTTGTAACATTAAACTCCTTTTAACAACGTGACTCTGCTCAGTCCTCTTTAGAATGACATGCTGGCTTTGAGGAAGTGCTGGTGTAGAATGTTACTTGAGAACTCCAGCACCAAGGGGTAAATGAAATTTAAATTTCCTTTAATAACTCTAATTTAGTTCTGGAGCAATATGGCAAATATACTTAGCCATATTGTAAATCAAAGACAAATAGTCACAATGCTTACCATTATAAACTTAGTGCTTCTTTTTGAAATCACTGAAGTAACTGCTCACATCGGACTGAGCGAGCAAACGCCTTTCTAAATGAAGGCCAAGAACCAAACAAAAAATTAGAAGGTACAGAAATAATGGACAGCCAGGACAGGGTCATTTTTTGTGCTTATTCTTTTGGTTCTTTTTTAACATTTCCTTAGGTAAATATTATTTTCTATGTTTTTAGGTTTAGACTTTATTGAGCCATTAATGAGAAAACAGAGTAAAGACTTGGCACTACATCTGAAATGAACAAATGTCTTGCTATTCTGTTCCATAGCACTGCATTCTGCAGATTTCAGATTTTTTCTTTCAGAAGAAACGTCCGCCTCCCTTCTCCAACATCCAGCACAGGGCACTGATGAGCAGGTACAGACACATCATTTTATAAACTTCCATAAGAAAGATAAATTCCATTTTGTTGATACTGGCTTACAATGCCTGTGGTATAGTGAATAAACTGTATAAAAAGACTTAATGCTTGTCTCAGATGCCGACTGTTAATCGCTAACCAGTAGGAGTCAAAGCCCAAAAGACTTAAAGCCTGTTTTATATCTTCTGACAAACTGTAGTACTAGTACAACTATTAAAGGCCTTAAAACATTTGAAATACATTGTGTGCTGTATTAATAATAGTGTATTTTAAGAAACATTGAAGACTTGTAGAATCTGTGATCAAAAGCAGCAATGTTAATAATGTATATTAAATTTGCTGTACATTATTTTTTTTACTTTCCTTACATTCCTTGTAAATGTGGAGTAAAAGGCTATGAGCTTTATGATGACCATTTAAAGAATTTCCTTTCTTTCTTTTTTAATATAATGTATTACAGCAGCATGGAATCCTTCAGCATTTCACCGAGGCACAGAAGTGGTGCGCTGAGAACATTTCTGTGTTCAGAGGGCGAATCTCACTCCCTGCATTACTGTCGATGGACAAAGACTCACTGAGGAGGCCCTTCAGAAATCTGATTTGCTATCTGAATTTCCAGAAGAAGAGGAGAGAGAATATGTCTTTAGACATATTTTTTTCACATATGGAAGACATGCATCTGTTTTTAGATAACGTGAGAGGAAACAGGAAAATGACTGAGTTTTGTGAGAAAATGTAACAAACATACATGTCCCTCATTGTTCAGTTACAACTTACAATTCTTGTTCTATATTTTATATATTCTTTAACTTTTTTGTAATAAATGTTTCAAACCAACTTCATCTTTACAGTCCATTGTCTTAGTGTTATGTATTAAAATAATGTTTTATAAAGCAGGGCAAGGCAATATTTATTTAAAAACCACATTTACAACAGCAGCCAGAACTGAACCAAAGTGCTGTACAAGAAAGGGTAAAAGAAGCAGTTCAAATACACCGTATGTACACATCACAAAACTGCAAGAATAACCAGACATTACATAAAAGATAAACTTAAAATACCCATATATACAGTACATATTTATAATCCTGAATGTACGTGAGCCAACATATACAAACAATGTCAACCTCTTGCAGGGTCAAATGGCAGCAAGAAGAAATAAGACTTTAATGATGACTTAAAAATGGCCTGTGATGGAGCAGACCTAATATAATAAGGAGAGCCATTCCAGAGAAAAGGAGCAGCCACCACAAACACCCAATTCCTCCTTTGCTTCAGCCTCGACCTCGGCACAACTAAGAGCATCGGGCTAGTAGACCACAGGGACCTTGTTGGCACATACAAGTGAAGAGGTTCCAAGAGGCAAGATGGGGCTGATCCACTCAAACATTTGAAAACAAGAAACAGAATTTTAAAATCAATTCTGAAATGGACCAGAAGCCAGTGAAGTGAGGTCAGTATTGGTGAAATATGGCCACATTTACGAGAGCCTTCAATAAGTGAACAGCAAAGTTGTGGAATAGTTGTAGGTGTCATAACAGGGCTTGACCAATACCTACATACAAAGAACTGCAATAGTCCAAATGAGATGCTGTAAAAGCTTGGATGGCCTTTTCAAGATCAAAGAAAGAAAGAAAAGCCTTTACCTTAAAGTCTCAGCTGGAAAAAGCTTCATTTAACTTCACAATTTATCTGTCTGTCGAGTTTGAATGAGCTGTCACAGATCACACCTGGGCTAACTGAAGCTTTATGATACGTATATGGAAAGAGGTCCAAGAGCAACATCAGAGACACTCAAACTTTCTTAACTCTTGGACACCATGATTACAGTTTTATTATCATTTAGTTTAAGAAGATGCACTGCCATCCAGGTTTTAATATCATTCAAGCACACATGGAGGGTCTGTATTTTCTCGCTTTGATTTTAGTGGCAAATATATTTAAGTGTCATCAGTATAGAGAAGCCATACTTGGTAACAATGGAGCCTAAAGGTAATATGCCTATCAAAAAGATAGCTGGTCCAAGAATGGAACCCCACAAGTAAGAGGAGCTACAGAGGATGAGAACTCACCCAAATGAATAGAAACATTCCTATTTCTTAGATAAGATTTAAACCATTTCAGGGCATTACCTTGGATGACTACATACTGTTCAAGGCAGGATATAAGAATCATAAGATCCACAGCATCAAAAGCTGAAGTAAGATCTAGCAGTACAAGAATGGCAGAATCTCCAGGATTATTAATTGGGAAGAGGTCACTGTTAACCTTTAACAAGGTTGTTTCAGTGCTGCAAGAACATCTGTATCTGGATTGGAATTTTTCCAGAATACTATTTTCATCTAGAAATGTTTGAGTTAGGACAAGTTTTTCAAAGACTTTAGATAAAAAAGGCAGTTTAGAAATTGGCCTGAAATTTGACACATTAGAGGGTCCTTATTTTGTTTTTTATAATACGTTTCTGCACCACAGCGTGTTTCAAGGCAGCAGGAACACAACCAGAAATCAAGCTAGCATTTATTAAGGTAACAATACTTGGTCTGACAGAATCAAAAAAACCCTTAACTAATCAAGAGGGGACACTGACCAGGGGACACTTTGTAGGATTCAGGCGTTACACCAAATCAGACAACAGAGACGATGACACACGCAGGCACAAAGTGGTCAAAGACAGCTGAACACACTATGGGAAGAATCCTGAGCAGGCAGTGACACCGATGACCTAATAACAGTAATCTTATTTACAAAAAAGTACATCTCCGTTTGGAGAGTAAGTTGGGGTATGCAACAAATGACAAATTCCTAATACAAGAAATGGTATATGGCGATTAAATGATTTAAAATCACTAAAAAATTGATTTGTAATTATTGTATCGACCCAAACAAAACATTTTTAAAGTTAAGTTTAAAATCTGTTAGTTCAGTTCCAAAATAAATAAAAACAACGGTTTATGGAAGTGCAACTTTCAATAATGCAAATGTTTGCATTTCTTTAGAAAAACAAACGATATAATATCTATTAAGCAATTTGAGAGATTCGCTTCACTTTTTTTGATAAGTACATATTTATAAGTTTGGGTCCCAGGGAGAACAATTATGCATTAAAATAAAAAATCAGGTAAACGTTTGAAAGTTTAATAACTCCACTTGAAATTTATCAACATTATACCAGCAGCGCAGAACAAAATTAAGAAAACACAATTCAAGACAGACAATGGAAATGAAAGTATGAACTGTATTAGTAAGCTGGATCATTTAAAAAATTGTTCAATATAAACAATTTTAAAAGTTTCTTTTGAACTCGAAAGTTTAGACCTTTATTTTCATGCCTGTTGATTGCTTTGTTGTGTTACTGATCATCATTTATTTTGTAACATAATAAATTAATGTCATTAACGGAATTTTCCTTTATTGAACGAGGTTCCAGAAATAATGTCAGACATGCCGTTTAGTACAAAAGTACCATAAAAATAATTTCAAATATTTTGAATGATAGAATTCACTATAATAGCAGTTAGAGCATTCATATTTAGTATTGGGTTTCCTTAATCTAAAAATATGTTATGCCCTCTTTCTTTTAACTATCGAATCCTGACTCATAAATTATAAAACTGTTTTTTAAGTAAACACGACAGTAATACCATAAAGAGAAACTCGGATTCTTACCTCGTGATTGCAGGAAGTCGTATTAATATCGTCTTTTAGGGTTACATGGTAAATCAACGTTACTAGTTTTTCAACGAAAGCGACGTGACAGAGGACGGACGCGAATGATGGGGGCGTGGCGTGGAAGGCAGGAGGCGCGGAAGGTATTTATGTTTATCGTCGTCATTAACGTTTGTTAAATATCTTATTTAAATTGATTGTTCTGTAGTTAAGTTAGCTATTTATAAAAGCACGATAGCACTTTGGGCCAAATGAGTATTACTGTACATATTATTTTTATCTTCATTTCCACAGTCACATTTCTCCATAAAGGCAGAGAATATAAAACCAGCTCTGATTACATTGATTAAATATCAAAACGAGTCCAAGTGTCCTCTTTGTAAAAAGCAAAAAGACCTCAGCATCCTGAGTCATGAAGGCCACATTGTCTAACAATAGTGACGTTTAGATTTCTGAACTTTTTTAAATACAGTTCAAAAAGCTGAGCTCATCCTGCATTTTCCGTTGTTTGGCAGGTTTTACTATTTACAGATGTAACACAGGGTGTGTCACCAGTCACCATTTCCATCGTTGTTTTTGTTTAAAAGTCATTACAACAACAACAACAACAACATTTATTTATATAGCACATTTTCATACAAAAAGTAGCTCAAAGTGCTTTACATAATGAAGAAAAGAAGAATAAAAGACAAATAAGAAATTAAAATAAGACAACCTTAGTTAACATAAAAAGGAGTAAGGTCCGATGGCCAGGGTGGACAGAAAAAACAAAAAAAAACTCCAGAAGGCTGGAGAAAAAAATAAAATCTGTAGGGGTTCCAGGCCACGAGACCGCCCAGTCCCCTTTGGGCATTCTACCTAACATAAATGAAATAGTCCTCTTTGTGGACATTATGAACAGTTTACTGTATGTCAGTATTTAATATTTGTCTTTGATTATTTTTTACCCCTTGTATTAGGGCCTTCCAAGTCAGATGAATAGCCATGACAGTGGAATTGTCATGTTGATGGTGTGACCATTTCATATTGTAACTATCTTTTATGTATGTCTGTATTTAATGTTGTGTCCAGGTTTCCAAAGGACCATTTAATGGAGTCTCTGTATTTCATCCTCAAGGCCCCCTTCAGTTTTAATGAGGTGTGTCTCAACTTTAGTCCTCTCTTCTTTCATTGTGGTATTTGTAGAGGAAGGATTATACCTGGATGCTGTTTCTCATTTTTGTCACCTTCTACAATTTGTGTTGGATATTTGTGTTATGTTTATTTTATTATATTTGTATTTTTTTATTTTATTTCAGTATACTGTCCCTAGTGGTTTTGACGTTCCAGAAACGCCTACCTTTCAAAATCCAGATATTTTAAATGAATGCTTATAATGGTTTGTATAAATGTTTTTGTAACATTAAACTCCTTTTAACACTGTGACTCTGCTCAGTCCTCTTTAGAATGACATGCTGGCTTTGAGGAAGTGCTGGTGTAGAATGTTACTTGAGAACTTCAGCCCTAAGGGGTAAATGACATTTAAATTTCCTGTAATAACTTTAATTTAGTTCTGCGGTAATGTGGCAAATATACTTAGCCATATTGTAAATCAAAGACAAATAGTCACAATGCTTACCATTATAAACTTAGTGCTTCTTTTTGAAATCACTGAAGTAACTGCTCACATCGGACTGAGTGAGCAAACGCCTTTCTAAATGAAGGCCAAGAACCATACAAAAAATTAGAAGGTACAGAAATAATGGACAGCCAGGACAGGGTCATTTATTGTGCTTATTCTTTTGGTTCTTTTTTAACATTTCCTTAGGTAAATATTATTTTCTCTGTTTTCAGGTTTAGACTTTATTGAGCCATTAATGAGAAGACAGAAGATAATTAAAGACTTGCACTACATCTGAAATGAAAAAAAAAAAGTCTTACTATTCTGTTCCATAGCACTGCATCAATGCAGGTTTGAGATCTTTACTTTCAGAAGAAACGTCCGCCTCCCTTCTCCAACATCCAGCACAGGGCACTGATGAGCAGGTACAGACACCTCATTTTATAAACTTCCATAAGAAAGATGAATTCCATTTTGTTGATGCTGGCTTACAATGCCTATGGTATAGTGAATAAAATGTATTAAAAGACTTAATGCTTGTCTCAGATGCTAACCAGTAGGAGTCAAAGCCCAAAAGACTAAAAGTGGTGGCGGAGTGGTGGCTCTGAGGCTAGGGATCTGCGCTGGTATCCGGAAGGTTGCCGGTTCGAATCCCCGTCAGTGCCAAAAGAAATCCTACTCTGCTGGGCCCTTGAGCAAGGCCCTTAACCTGTAATTGCTCCAGGGGGCGCTGTACAATGGCTGACCCTGCACTCTGACCCCAACGGGTCTGCGAAATAAAACTGGATGTAAATGTAAAAGCCTGTTTTACATCTTGTGACAAACTGGAGTACCAGTACAACTCTTAAAGGCCTTAAAACATTTGAAATGCATTGTGTGCTGTGTTAATAATTGTGTGTGGTAAGAAACATTGAAGACTTGTAGAATCTGTGATCAAAAGCAGTAATGTTAATATGTTAATAATGTACAGTATATTCCGAATTTGTTATACATTATTTTTTTTACTTATCTTACATTCCTTGTAAATGTGGAGGAAAAAGCTATAAGCTTTATAATAACCATTTAAAGAATTTTCTTTTTTTTAATAAAACATATTACAGCAACACAGAATCCTTCAGCATCTTACCGAGGCAGAGAAGTGGTGTGCTGAGAACATTTGTGTGTTCAGAGGGTGAATCTCACTCCCTGCATTACTGGCAATGGACAAAGACGACATTGAGGAGGCCCTTCAGAAATCTGATATGCTATCTGAATATCTAGAAGAAGAGGTGAGGGAATATGTCTTTAGACCCTTCATCATCCTTTTTTCACATATGATAGACATGCATCTGTTTCTAGATAACATGAGAGGAAAAAGGAAAATGACTGTGTTTATTGAGAAAATGTAACAAACATACGTGTCCCTCATTGTTCAGTTACAACCTACAATTCTTGTTCTTTATTTTATATATTCTTTAACTTTTTTGTAATAAATGTTGCAAATCAACTTCATCTTTGCAGCCCTTTGTCTCAGATGTGCACTTCTTAGTGTTATGTATTAAAATAATGTTTTATGAAGCAGGGCAAGACAATTTTTATTTTTAAAGCACATTCACAACAGCAGCCAGAACTGAACCAAAGTGCTGTACAAGAAACAGAAAAAGAAGCAGTTCAAATATACTGTATGTACACAGCACAAAACTGCAAGAATAACCAACAGTTACATAAAAGATAAACTCAAAATACACATACATACATATTTATAATCATGAATGTACCAGCAGCATTTTAAAAGAGAAAGAGGAATTGTGAAATTCTAATCTCCCCCACTCCAAAATTAGCCTTTTACCTTTAATACATTTTAATTACAGTTGTCCCCAAATAAATCATATCAATATTTAAAAGAATACAAATGTGAAATCTTCAACAACAAAAATATTAATAATTATAATAAGAATGACCTTTTAACAACTAAATTTCCATATTATATAAATCCAGCTTAAAAAAAAAAAAATAATACAGAGAAGAATTTCTCACAAAATGCAAGGAAGAACCATACATACTCCAGAACTGAAATTTATGTATTTATTATACAGCCATGCCACATATGTGAACTGTAGCCCTACGCTTAAAAATAAAGGTGTAAAAATGGTTATTCTGAGTGATTCTGTATAGGAAAACCATTTTTAGTTTACAAATCCACACAAAGGTTTCAGAAAGAACTTGCTTCTTAGATCCATAAATTATTTATTTAAAGAAATTCTGCAAAAAGCCAAAGATCTCATTTGGACAAATAAAAATCAATCTATCTATCTATCTATCTATCTATCTATCTATCTATCTATCTATCTATCTATCTATCTATCTATCTATCTATCTATCTATCTATCTATCTATCTATCTATCTATCTATCTATCTATCTATCTATCTATCTATCATGTAGTGCCTTTCCACTCTATATATCTGTTTCACAAGCTCTACTATTAATAATTATAAATAGATGAAGTTGATATGTGGAATCCCAACATCTTCCTGATTTTTAAAGGTCTCTCCCTTCATCCAGTAACCACAGGCTCAGATCAGGTTGTCTTGACCTCTCAATGTCCTGTTAGGTAGCCTAATGTTCTGTTTTGTCCTCACAGGGGCCTTTTTAAAGCTTACAGAGCCCACTTGATATGTAAAAGAATGAAACGGTTCTTGGTCGAGCAGTGGTCTATGAGGAACCACACAACCTGGTAATGTGCCATTATTATTAGTTTTAAGAGTGCCCAGTCCTATTAGTAAGTCTTTTATAAGATATTTCACTCTCCTTTGTACACAAGGTGTAATGCTGGGGAGGTCTGAAAATAAAATGTCCACCTTATGAGAAGGATTTATAAGTCTTGGTGGACTCGACTCTTTCAAGTGCCAGTTGATGTTCAGAAGCCATTAAGAAGGCTAACAGAATGTCAGGTTATATAGCGCCTTGATGTGTGGAGTACAAGTCACAGGAGGTTCTGCTCCAGCTTTATAACACACTGGTGAGGTCTCATCTGGAGTCCTGTGCACAACACGGTTATTTAATTACAAATTCAGTTGTGTCAGATTTTCAAACCAAGAAATTTAGCTGGGCCAGGCATTTTCAGTGGCCAGTAAACAACAGACACAAATGAATGTGCTGACAAACAAGTCATGTTTATTCATTGTTACCCTTTTAAATTTGGTCACATCTGGCACAGGCTCATCAAAAAGAGCATAAAAAACAATTAAAATGCTACAATTGAACAGAATCTGAAGTAGCAATACTGCTTTTTTTTTTTCAACTTTTGTAATTTAAAAATATAAACATTTTGCTCACATCTGACCCAGGTGTATCTCAAAGTTCATAAAATCAAAAATAGTGCACAATATTAGCAATAACATTTGTTTCCCTTTTAAAATAAAATAAATATTTTAGTCATATATGACCCAGGCACATCACAAAGTGTATTTATCAGATTAGACAAGCACTGTCACTGCTCTCAAAGCTCTTAGCTCACAAAGCCATGATAAGTGATAACAGCAACTAACACACGTGAATACAACGACTACTGCACTCTGAGGGGACACACAGGAGGTTTGTTTAAATCACCACCTGAGTGACTGGAATCCCCCTGTGCCCACCCGCCTACCGCTGCTGTTCATTGGTATCTGCGGTTCACTTCACGTGGCTGAGTCCCAAATTTTAGTTTGTAGCACTCAGTCACACCGCCGGCTCCTATTCATTCCTCTCTGTGTGTTCCTTTTATCGTTTCCTTCTCGAATCGCTGAACTTGAGTAGACGGTCATTCCACACATATGGCTCTTTGATTTCTGCCTTTGTTTCTCCTTTGTCACTCCGTGGTGTCCAGTACAAAGACAGTCATGGAGGTGGTGACCGGTTTATTAACATAAAGGTGGCAGTACGCATACATTGCTTTCGGATCAAGTCTGAAGGACTGTGAAGGAACACAGAGGCCGTGAGTCCTAGCGCTACATGTTTGTTTATTTGGTGAAAACACATAACGTTTTAGAAATTTAAATTGACAAATCGTTAGGTATAATTACAAAAACAATTCTTTACATTTAAATAGTGCTTTACTTACAACTCTCACTGCTTTGCAAACTCTACACAAGGAGGTCCCAGGACACGAACCCATGATCTCCTTAATGTGCATCAGTGAAGCTACCATTGTGCCACTTGCACTGGTGAACTGTACTACATAATATTGTGCCTGATAGTTTAAAATTACAAATATGAAATTTCTAAAAATCAAAGAATGTGAACCTTAAGTTGGACAGGTGGTCACAGTATCATAGACTGCTAACCCCACCTCTAGACACACAAACGCTGGGCTGAATGTTGCTGGGCTACACAGACTGTTGCATTCATGTTCTGTAGTATTGTAGGAATTTATGGAGGGATTTCTGAAGGCTTACAAAAGGTGTTTTACTCAGTTTGTCTCTGCGTTTCTGGTTGGACAATCAGAGGTTGCTTCTGGACTGCAAGTGGCCAGCAGACCGCCATCTTAATAGGCCGGGAGTGCAGTTTTGTTCTCCAGGCTACAAAAAGGACATGGCAGCTCTAGAAAAGGTCCAGAGAAGAGCAACTCGGCTGATTCAGAGCTACAGGGGATGAGTTATGAGGAAAGAAGTGCACCCCACGTCGCCCTCTCCCAGCCCTCCTCTCTGGACTCCAACGATGAGCCGTCCGCCGCCAGACGCTTTCTCACAGAGAAAACTGTCACGTTGTAACTTGTTTTAATTTGCAGTACTTGATAGTAGAAGAGATGAAGAAAACAGCTTTGCGTCTTTCTACTTTTTAACTGCGCCGAGCTGTGAACAATGTGAACACGAGACCACCTTCAGCGGCGAGGGGTCGTAAGAACAAAGTGGACGCTGGGAGGCGCGGAATGTTGGCCTTTTCCTCCTGGTCAACAGCTTCGCAGTTTCGGGCAGAGTCCTCTCTTCTCGCTGTTTGTCACACTTCAAGTGCCCCGTCGGATACTGGGACAGTGGAAATCTTTGCGAATGAATGTAATCGGCGCTATCGAAGCGGGACTCTCTTGCTAAATTGCGGTGCATGGCTACTTACTGTCCCTTAAGATGAATTCGGGTCACTAAAACCCCGCAACATTCAAGGTTGCTTTTGTGATGAATTCTTTTAAGAAGATGGAGGGTTACATCTAAAAAGATGTACCGACCTCTTCATGTTAAGTATTGGACTTGGCAATTCTTTGGACCTTCTGCCAGTTAAGCACGGAAAGGCAGCGTCCACATTTCTCAGAATAATGTTTATCTTAAATCACAGGCACATAGTGCAAGGTTGTCAAGCAGGTAGTTTGCCCGAAACCACTACAGTAGTACTCAATGTATCTTTACTTCTGAAATGTTAATGTTTGACTGTTTAATAATTTATACGCTTCTTATATCTTCTTCAAATTCTTTTATCAAAATGTTTTACTACTTAATAATTATTATTTATATAATTTCTATGTTATTGTAAATGCTCTTTATTTGTTCAAAAATAACATTGGTAATTAACAAACTTATTTTATAAATACTACATTTTAGTTTTTTTCCCTTGCACTCAGTGAGCGAAGCCACTGGTAATCAGCTAGTATCATTGCTGCATTGAAAAACAAAAAAGACACGAAGAACTTTACTAAATTTTACAAGAACTATTTACAGGAAATCTTACTGTTATTAAAAAAAACTCAGTTCCTGATCACAAAAACAAACGGACAAGTGGCAGCCCCAGACAAACGCAACTTCTCTGATGACATTATTGGTTTAATAGGCTCCTATAATGCAGCAGGACACTGAGCCACCCAGCCTCTCTCCTGCTACAGCGTATGCGCGCTCAGCTGGCACGTGACCCGAAATCGGAGACAGGCTGACGTCATTCAATGCGACGGCTCCTGAAGCCACACTGCCACCGTCTCAAGGCTGTTGTTAATTGAGGCAGAAGTGTGATCGAGTTCAGAAAGAATCTCATCGGCAAGAGGCAGACAGTAAGTACTTTGGAGATGCGCTTTATGGACGTGTGAGTTTTCATTCGCTCCATTAGAATCACCGCGCGCGGCGAGTTTGTGTTCGTTAGCCCCCCGCCGAACTTTGCTCGAGTGAATCCTCCTGTGGCCACCCGCGTGCCATTGCTGTTCATTCGTGGCAGCAGTTCACTTCAAGTGGCTGAGTCCCAAATTTCAATTCGTAGCACCCAGTCACACCGCTGGCGCCTGTTCATTCCCCTCCGAGTGTTCTTTTATCGTTTCCTTCCCGAATCGCCGGCATCGAGCAGACGGCCATTCCACACGTAAGACGCTTTGATTTCTGCCTTTGTTTCTCTTGTCACCCCGCGGCGCTCAGTTCTGACAGTTGCGGGGTTGGTGACCGGCCGGCCATTTAAAGAGCGGTGAGGAGTCCCTCGGGCAACTTTGTGTTACTGCCTTACAGTTGTGTCAGAAAGAATTTGAATCTCAGCCTGTTTTTTAAGTCTCTATGCAGTTTCCATGTCTGCTCTTTTATTCTTATTTTCTCCACTTCTCTAAAGATGCTCAGGTTTAGTGGCCTGGCAAATCTAACTTGTCTTGGTGTGGTTGTGGATTTGAATGTGAGTGTACCCTATGATGGTCTATAGCTGGCTCCTGCCCTGTACAGGTACTCTGGTTTTCGTCCTATACCCCAATAATTTCTGTTTGTTTTTGTTTTGCACTGGACCAGGGTGGTGAGGTGGGCTGTGTGGGTCACCTCTTTGTGCCGCTCTTAGGTGAACTGTCAGGACTGGCATCCATCTTCTGCACAAGACCAACTTTCATTTAATTAGAGAATTCATGAAGGTCAATAATGAGCCGCTTTTACTCTGGTCCCCACCCCCTTTTAGGGTTACCAATAGCAAACTGGCCCGTCAGAAGCACAAATGGAGCGTTAAGAAAGACTGAGGCACACAAGGCCTCCACCGTGCCAATCTCACAATACTGGGAGGTGCTGCTGTTTAATAGGAGTTTATTAATGTGTTAAGTACTAAAATATGTGTGATGTGTGCAGAGTGTACTTTAACAAGATGAAGCTGATAAACTTGAAACTTGTTTCAAAGTTGTTGATAATGACAGTTGTTTTGAAGAATATTTTTGTCCTGGAGCATGTCAGATTTGCCAACCACAGTTGCTGATCTCATCACCTAACCACATTAATTTAAATGACCATTCAGCAGAGTCGTGCTCAGCCCTGTTTCTAACAGCCAATAGCATGCTGCTGATGACGTCTGTGGTGTACAAAGGGTTAACAGCTGTAGCTCTTCAGCAGCAATCTTCACCTTTTATTTTATTTTTTCCCCTTTTGTTTTGCTATCTGAAACATGAAACAGAAAGAGGAGCATCTCTTATTTTTGTTAGGTTCAAAACCTGCAGTTTCTTATTCCTCTTCACTTAACTCTATGCCTTCTACTTCAGGGAAACATTCACTGGTTGTCTGCTCTCCTGCACACACAGTCTGCCCCTAAGACTAAAAACAAAATCAAACCTGTTTAAATTTATCTTAGTGAGTCGCAGGCTAGTTGAAGTCAGACATTGGGTGTCTCACATTAGGCGGCCATCTTTACAGGGACACACCGCCAACTGCCTCCATCTCACTAAGATTATGTAAATGAAGGCTGTGACTTGAATAATGGTTTTGAATTTTGTAAGCTTGTTGCAGTTTCACATTAGACAAGTTGACTAGCGATTGTAAGTTCCTCCTTCATATGCCCCTGTTTATTAACATAATCCTGAGGCCTAAATTGTACAAACCTTCCTTAACATTAACTATTTAACAAAATTCCAGGATCCTAACAGTATTGAATGTTCAATCAAAGTAGTGAATACTGTTGACACACAACTGTACAAGATGGCCTCCTTCTTCTTCTAACCAGATAAGAGCTGAGGGTGTGGTGACTCCTCGGCTGGGCGTCTCTTTCCATTGTAGATAAAGAAGAGGAGATAGTTAGCAGCAGCACTCCCTCTCATCCTGGGGTGTATTTCTCACCTGAACAAATCTCTGCAGGTGATCCCTAGTCACATGTGTGACGACAGGTCATTTTCTAATCCTGGATTTATACACAAGCACAAACAATAACAAGGTGTCTTTACTTTTGTAAGAAACATCTAAAGCAGTTAAATAAATGCTGCTTAACAGGAGTTCTGAAATAAAGGATAAATGTTGAACTGACAATTTCGATTTCACACTTGAAGCTTCAATGCTGGTAAAAAAGAAGGGGCAGATTTAGAAAATTAAAGCATAACTGTTTTCTTTTAGAAGCATCCTTCCATCCATTATCCAACCCGCTATATCCTAACTACAGGGTCACGGGGGTCTGCTGGAGCCAATCCCAGCCAACACAGGCTGCAAGGCAGGAAACAAACCCCGGGCAGGGCGCCAGCGCACCGCAGGGCACAGAAGCTTTTAGAAGCAATAGCTCCCTAATTGGAATAAGTTCTTTTAAGTTCATTTTAAGTAACTAGAAACTATATAGATATACTGTAAAAGGCGACATCCCATCCATAGTGATACGGTGGTACAAATCACTTGGAAATAACTTGGCTTTCTTTAATGACGATTTACGCGACATAACAGATGGAAGGAAGCCATGACAACATTTTGTGTATAATTTGTCATTTTCGTCACTGCGCTGAAAGGATTTTCTGGATAAAAGTGTCTGTTGTCCAAGCCTTTTTATACTCGTTCCTCCACATGAAGGCCATTCCTTGGTTTCCAAACAAGGAATGGAAAGGAAAGTTTCATCTCTAACATACAGGAATAATACAATGCCTTCGCAGTTGTCCCCTTCATTCTCCAAACTGCTAGACTAGTGGTTTCTAAATGCTGACAGCCCTGTGTGCTAACTTTGGCCTGCACATGTGAATGAATTTATAAAATTATTTCTTGTACAGAGCACAGTGACATTAAACTTACATTCGTGTTACAATGACAAGCTTGTGACATTTGATTTTTTGATTTAATTTGACTATTCTGTTAAATATTGCTCTTTAGTAATATTTTTTAACCAGCAAATGATGCAAATTTAAATCTTGTAATAGCAAGTGTTGCAATTCAAACAGAATGGGTCTGTGATTAACTAGACTTTAAAACCATGTTGTTAGAAAAACATCTTAGAGTTTTTATTTAAATGAAAGTATCCTGAATAATCTTGGAATTCAGTAATTCAACAGTATAATAATGTTTTGAATTTTAATTTTTAGTATGGATTTTAAGCAGTGTTTTTCAACTACTGTCCGAGAATGATTAGAAATGTGCACATGCTAAGATAAATCAGACACTTCATGATATATCATTCTTTATAAACTCTGTGCTGAAACTCCCACCAAGATTGTAAACCCTACCTTGTGCTATTGCACTGGGGGTCTCCATCTCTGCCCCACATTACATTTCAAGGCTTGCATTATATTTTGAGATTTATGAATACCAGTACTTCTTTAATGGGGGGGGGGGGGGTGTTGGGGGGGGTTAGGGAATGGATAGGATTTCTGTGTTTGCTGTCGTATCAAAGGGTATCCAGCATTGTAAAATTGTGTTATATTAGTATATCACATACAAAAGTTCTAATATCATAACATCCCTAATATCAACAGATGGTGCCGAGTCATAATGGTGTGTCGTAAAGGCATGACACACTCCCGGAGACTGTTTCATATCTGGTCACCTGGTATGAAGATTGATTACTTACTCTGCCCATGTGGTCTCGGTGAGTAACTTGACTTAGCTTCTTTCTTAACTGATGAGGACATAGAAAAATGGGACTTAAATGTGTTACATTTGTATTGCACTTCTGAATTAATTAAACCCTGTGTTCTTTTTCTGTGTATAGAAGATGCCAAAAATGTATCCAGCTGGCCAGAAGAGTTTGGAGAAAGAATGTCAACATGAAGAGGATGTCTCTGAAAAGAGGAACAAAAGAAAGGGTAGGACTAACATTCAGAGACCCCGCAAAATCATAAACCGTATCAAGGTGAGAGACTGTAATCCTCAATATATGGGCCCAGATGAAGACTTAAACAGATTGGGCTCCAGTTTGGGCAGACGCTGCTACTTGAAGGACAGTAATGCCCACAAGCCGTCAGAATCCTCAAAGACTAACACAGTGAGGCCCGAGAAGAAATTGTGTCCAAATCAAACTGGAGAAGGTATGTGCTAAAATAAAATAAGGCAGTTATGATTTACCTGAAGGGTGCTTTCTTGCATTTTCACTCTGCTTAGAAACAAAGGCTTTTTAAAAATGCGGGTTTCATTTTTAAAGTATAAGGAACAGAAACAATTAATCCTTTGGATTGAAATGAGGAGGCCTGGCTGAGTTGTTCTTGCAATTTTTTCAGTTCACAATTTCCTTGGTTTGGGTCGTATCTCTTTTTAATAATAATCACTAGCTGAATGTCTTTATTATGAAGAAAACCTTTTAATAGATTTTAGACAAATTAAAGAAAAGTCAAATCTGTTTGTTTCTAGCTTTCTTTAAAGAAACCCTTTCAAACAATAATGTATTGCCTTTTTACTTTCTCCATATGTAGTATTGTGGAGTAGACATGTCACCCATTTGACTGTTCAATAAATTTGCACAATTTAGACCCCTCTGAATGAAAGTGTTTCACGTCTGCCTGTGTGCAAGAATCTCTGTGCATCAGTGGAGTGCAAACCTGTGAATGGATAAACCAGTCCTGTTCACATTTATCATTATATATTCTGAAATTGCAAAGACTTTGTGAATGTGAAGAAAACTGGTCCACTGAACTTTACTGAGTTTTTTTCTTTTCTTGAAGTGACACAAACATAATTATTAAATAAAGCAGGATTTCATCTAAAATGTGTGAAACATTCTATGAAATGACTTTTAAAGGATTTTGAAGTTTTTAGCCATTTCATGTTTTCTGTCAATTCAGTTGCCCCATATGAACAGGGGCTGATCTTTGTGATGTGGTGACTTTTTTATTTTTGAAGTTTTTGAAAATACAAATTGGTACAGTACTTCAAATCTTTTTGAAATTCTCGTCCATTTTAGAGCAATAGAAAAAAATTATTCAGTTCAGGTAATTTTTACTTTGTAGTCCTGCTCACTGAGTGGTGGCTCTAATAAATTCACAGGTATGATCTAATGAAACATTTTACAAATGATTAATCACATAATGAGTTAAAACAGACAGGAAAACAAAGCCATTTCAAACTGATTAACATAAATGGAACAGAACAGTATCTGTCAATGAAAATCAAATATGAAGACAAACATGGAGTGAAGGAAAATGTCAGAATTAAAAGCATGATCTTCTCAAAATAAATACTATTCTGGTGCTTTATCAGTTTTAAAAGGGTCACTATGTAGACTGATGTCTTGGGTCTCTAGCCGTACCTTTTGCCCAACTTTAACGATAGGAGTAGCCTTATATTTGCAATCAGGACATCATTTGGCCAAGAGGTTTTCAAAAAGTTTTTGAGCCAAATTCAGCTTTTCACAAAACTGTTAAATATGTAATTATTTAAAAACAGATGGAAAAGTGGAGAGGAAGGTGACTCAAGGAATCTAGAATGACAACCATACAGGCACTCAAATGGTGACATTGTAGGAGCAGAGTGAACTGGTACATTCCTATCAGAGTCAGCAATGGGTAGAAAATCAACGCAGTCATCTTGATTAGGACCAATCAAACAGCACAAGTGTTTCTGTAGGCCTCTGTTAATTCTTTACATTTGCCCATTAGCTTCTGGCTGATAACCAAACATTTTATGTTTTATAGAACAACCAAATCTCTGACAGAATAGTTTCTAGAAGCGAGAAGTAAATGGAAGACCACGGTTTGATACATCTTGATACAGAAAACCATAGATACTATCAGTCTTTTCTACAGGGTGGTCCAGATCTAATTATGCAGATCCAGATCATCTGGATGACTTTGATTTATGGAGGGACGATTCCAGTTCAGCACAAAGACGATTCTTCATGTCGTCAGTTTGCACACTTCTCGATGGTCCAGTATTTTTCGGGTGATTTTCTATGTAATACACTTAAGTTATAGTGTAATGAAAATTGCATAATTAGATCTGGACCACCCTATAGAAAGACACCTGCCAGGTGTTTAGTAGAAGGGAATAAGATGCACACATTTCAAAACTCAAGGCATATCAGTAATAAAGTCCATGGTTTACTGCTCCCAAGAACGGAATGGTACCGGAGCAGTCCAACATGTAGCTTGTATAATCCCAAATATCTTCATGCATACTTTTCCAACAAAAATTTGGCTGAAGTATCTTTAAATTCTGTGGTCAGATGACACAGTTCCAATATTTGCTTTTATTTTGGGCAGACTCAACCTCTGTCATTATATTATCAATTAATGGTAAGAATATACAGGTAAAATTCCGTTACAACGAACTCCTAGGGACCTAAAAATATTTCGTTGTAATGAGATTCTGTATTTGTTACTATACTGCTTTCTTTAACTTGCGTCCAGGCATTTGCAATCATTTCCATAGCTTCTTTTGCGTTAATTTTTAATCTCCTCCTGCCTACAAATTATGCTGACGATAATTTTTCTCAGCATTTCCTTGTGATAAAACACTTTCAGGGTGAAAATGATGCCCAAATCCAATGGCTGAAGCACTGCTGTGCAGTTAGGTGGGAGGAATTCAACGCGAACATTATCTAAATTTGGAAGCATGTTGTGGACAACACAATTATCAATCAGGAGCCGAATCATCCTTCTTCGTATTGTGATGTTTCTGAACTCTTGAGACCCTCCCCACCCAACTGGAACGACACGCTGAGGTGCGTCCCGAAGTGCGATTGCAGCATCTGTTGAAGATTGTTTGTCCATTGCCGGGGCAGGGTAACAACAGGCTCATAGCGCTGCAGTGAAGCGACACAGAAGCAAATCCGAAAAGATCAGAGTCGCACTATAAGTCCCTGTCTTGCACCCCAAAACACGAGGCTGAGTCTCAGTACTTTAGCAAAACCAGCTTTATTCAGCTTGAAACAGGAATGGCACACTTATTTATTGTAGCGTGATCTGCCACTCTGCTATACTCAGACACAGCAGTGATGTGGCTGACGTGTGCTTTGTGCTGATGTGTGCTTTGCAAACGCTAGAAGCTGTTGAGAGTTTTTGGTCTGTTCTGTGGTGTGAGATTTAAATAAAAAAATACATTTTGCTCTTAAAACTTGGGTTTTGGTTGCCGCTAAGGAACCGTGTGGTAATTTTTAAAGCTTTTTTCCCTTTAGAAGTGTTTTTTTTTGCTTGTTTTTTTGCCCACACAAGAGCAAAAGTAGCTGGGTGTTTGGAGGTGCGCTTGGAAAAGTTACTTGTACCTGTTTTTGTTTTTGTTCTTGTTATCTGTATTGAAATTAGCATCGAGGAGGTAGGGTAGAAAGCAGCAGTAACTGATATCGACATTTGTAAGCAAATAACCACGTCGTCATAACAGCGTTTCCTTAGTTTAAAGGAAAAGGAAAAGAAAAAAAGGCTGCTGCTGACTTCAAAGCAGTAAAAGGCTCAGCAGTGCGCAGGTAAGCGGCCAGCGTTAAGACACCGAGCAGGCACAAGCGGCTGTAGGAGCAAACAAGGTAGTAAAGTTTTATTTATTTTGTTTATTTTAGATTAAACAGTCCTTAGCGGTCCAGAGGTAGAACAGTAAGTGGTCGACAGCGTAAGGGTTCATTAATACGGGTTAATACAAACAGTGCGAGTGGAGAGCTTATAAGAAAGAGGAGCGCAAAGGTAGGAGAAGAGACAGAGAAAAGTAAAGTTAACCTCGTAGAAAGACAAATAGCAGGCAGCTGAGAGGGAGAACAGTACAGGAGCTTAAGGGGAAAAGGTGTAAAATATCTGTAGTAGATCGTAGTTATACCATTTAAGTTAAAGAGCAGCTGAAAGAAGGAGAAATTTAATTTAAAAAAAAAAACTTAAGGCAGTTTACTAATCCCAAATCAAATTTTAATAATGAGGCCCGTGCAATGCAAGTCCTGTTGGATGTTGGACTTTTTAGATGATGGTTTGGAAGAGCCAGTTGTCTATGAGGGCTACATCTGCAAGAGATGTCAGCTGATCCAGCACGTCGAGTTCAGGGTCGCTGAAATGGAGGAGGAGTTGGCTGAACTGCGTTGTAATAGAGAATTGGTGGACTTGGCCCAGGTGTCCTTTAGAGAGATAGTGTGCACCCCCAAGGTGGTGCGGGAGGAGATTCCAGACCAGACAGGTAGAAACAGGTGGGTCACGGTCACAAGGCATAAGGCAAAGGGTGCACACTGTCTGGGGGCATCAACCCCAGAATTAGAAGTGGCAAACCGTTATCATGTCCTTGCGGAGCTGGATGGTGTCTCTGATAATTCTGAGGTGGTAGGCAGGGATGAGGAGTCCCAATGGGCCACCTCAAAACCAATTCCCAAAAAGAGAGAGGTAGTGATAGTTGGGGACTCAATCATTAGGGGGATTGAAGCGCAGGTGTGCTCCAGAGAGAGAGAGTCTTGCATGGTGTGTTGCCTTCTGGGAGCACAGGTGGGAGACCTCCCTGGAAGGGTGGATAGGCTCTTGGCCAGAGCGGGGGTGGGTCCAGTTGTCATTGTCCATGTTGGAACAAATGACATACATAAGGGTAGTCTGTCAGTTTGGCGATCCAAATTCAAAGAGTTAGGTGCTAAGCTGAGGAGCAGAACTGACAAGGTAGTCTTCTCCTAAGTTCTGCCTGTGCCACGCGCCAGTCCAGGTAAGATTGAGGAGATTAGAAGGCTTAACGTGTGGCTCAAATCTTGGTGCAGGGTAGAAGGGTATAGGTTTATGGGGCATTGGGACTCCTTTTGGAACAGATGGGACCTGTTCCGCCGTGAAGGGTTACATCTGAACTGGAGGGGCACCAATGTATTGGGGAGGCGTATGTGTAGGCTAGTCGAGGATTGGGGGGGGGGGGGCGGGGAGTTTAGGACAGGCCAGGTTTACATGGAAGAACAAACAATGGTGTAGAAACAAGAATGCATAGTAATGTAAATTCTAAACAAACATTTAAATGTAGAAGGAGTAATACATTAAAAATAGCTTGCCTTAATGCTAGAAGTATCAAAAATAAGGTAAGTGAGTTGGAGTTATATGTAGCAGAGCATAATTATGATATTATAGCAATAACGGAAACCTGGCTAAATAACAAAGATGGGGATGAGTGTAACATAGAGGGATACACATTTTTTAGGAAGACTAAACAGAACAGAAAAGGAGGTGGGGTTGCTGTTTATGCCAAGCAGGATTTAAATGTAAGTCTTCTTCAGTTGGATGATGAGCCCCATCGTAGTGAGGACATGTGGCTTCGCCTGGAAAATATTAGGGAAAGGGGTCTTATTATAGGAGTGTGTTATAGACCACCCAATTCAGACAGTAATTTCAACACGCATCTTTTTAGTAATATCAAAAAGGCAAGTTTACAGGGAGATATTATAGTCATGGGGGACTTTAATTATCTAAATATTAACTGGGATAACCTTACAGATGGAGGAGCACAAGAGCAGGAGTTTTTAGAAGTAATCAATGACTGTTTTTTAACACAGCATTTTAAAGCACCAACACGGGGTGAAGCCTGTCTGGATTTAGTATTTTGTAATAATCAGGATAGAATTGAGAGTGTAGAGGTGATTGGACCACTAGGGTCAAGTGACCATAATGTAATACAATTCTCAGTGCAGATGCAAAGACTAAAATTGTTATGTTGAACTTTGGTAGGGCTAATTTTGAGCAGATGTGACAAAGTCTAAGTAGGATACACTGGGATAAGCTTTTAAGTGTGGAGACAGTCGAAGAGCAGTGGAACAGGTTTAAAAATGTTTTACATGTAATGCAGGACAGATACATACCTAAATTTGGAATTAATAGGAAATGAAAAAAAACTCCACGGTGGATTAATAAAGATTTAAAAAAGAAGTCGCAAAGGAAAAAACTGCTTTATAAGGCATATAAGACTAATGACTGCAAAGTGAATTGTAGAGCGTATGAGAACATGAGGGCAACCATTAAGAAGGATATCAGGGAGGCTAAAAGACAGTTGGAGAGGAATATAGCAGATAAGGTGAAAGAAGACTTCTTTCAGTATTTTAGTAGTAAAAGAACAGTCAAGGAGGAGGTCAAGTGCATCAGGAATAGTAAAGGGGAATTAAAAGATACAGACAGTGAAATAGCGGAAGCCCTAAACTTACATTTTTCTGAGGTGTTTACAAGTGAGCACGTGGATAACCTCACAGCAGTAACAGGGACTACTAAGGAGGTACTGAGGGATTTGGAAATTGTAGAGGGAGAAGTACTGCTCAGATTAAGTAAGCTGAAATCGAACAAATCACCAGGACCAGATAATATTTATCCTCGTGTTCTTAAGGAGGCTAGTGAGTACAGATATAAACCCTTGACGCATATTTTTAGGAAGTCACTGCGCTCTGCAGAGATTCCGAAGGACTGGAAAATGGCAAATATCATCCCATTATATAAAAAGGGTGACAGGGCAGATCCAAGCAACTATAGGCCAGTAAGCTTAACATGCATCACAGGAAAATTAATGGAAGGAATTATTAAGGATAAGATCGAGCAACACCTGGCAAGGACAGGAGTTATTCTAAGCAGTCAGCATGGGTTCAGAAGAGGGAGGTCGTGTTTTACCAACATGCTGGAATTCTATGAGGAGGCAACAAAAGGATACGATCAAAGTGGAGCTTATGATATTATTTATCTGGACTTTCAGAAAGCATTTGATAAGGTGCCACATGAGAGGTTGGGCATCAAATTAAAAGAGGTGGGAGTTCAGGGTGATGTTTGTAGATGGGTGCAGAATTGGCTCAGACACAGGAAGCAGAGGGTGATGGTGCAAGGAACCTCATCAGAACTGGCCGATGTTAAGAGTGGTGTTCCACAGGGGTCAGTGCTAGGGCCACTGCTATTTTTAATATATATAAATGATTTAGATAGTAATATAAGTAACAAGCTGGTTAAGTTTACAGATGATACCAAGATAGGTGGATTAGCAGATAATTTGGAATCCGTTCTATCATTACAGAAGGACTTGGACAGCAGGCTTGGGCAGATTTGTGGCAGATGAAATTTAATGTCAGTAAATGTAAAGTATTACACATTGGAAGTAAAAATGTTAGGTTTGAATACACAATGGGCGGTCGGAAAATCGAGAGTACACCTTATGAGAAGGATTTAGGAGTCATCGTGGACTCTAAGCTATCGATTTCCCGACAGTGTTCAGAAGCCATTAAGAAGGCTAACAGAATGTTAGGATATATAGCACAATGTGTGGAGTACAAGTCCAAGGAGGTTCTGCTCAACCTTTATAATGCACTGGTGAGACCTCATCTTGAGTACTGTGTGCAGTTTTGGTCTCCAGGCTACAAAAAGGACATAGCAGCACTAGAAAAGGTCCAGAGAAGAGCGACTAGGCTGATTCCAGGGCTACAGGGGTTGAATTATGAGAAAAGATTAAAAGAGCTGAGCCTTTACAGTTTAATCAAAAGAAGATTAAGAGGTGAAATGATTGAAGTGTTTAAAATTATGAAGGGAATTAGTGCAGTGGATCGAGACTGTTATTTTAAAATGAGTTCATCAAGAACACGGGGACACAGTTGGAAACTTGTTAAGGGTAAATTTCGCACAAACATTAGGAAGTTTTTCTTTACACAAAGAACGATAGAAACTTGGAATAAGCTACCAAGTAGTGGGGTAGACAGTAAGACGTTAGGGTCTTTCAAAACTTTCAAAACGCAATGTCGCCTCTCTGAATTTGTCTCTCAACCGTCCAACTTGAGCTGACCTTCTAATGTTCTCATTCCTAATCCTGTCCATCCTCGTCACCCCCAATGCAAATCTTAGCATCTTTAACTCTGCCACCTCCAGCTCTGTCTCCTGCTTTCTGAGGTCTGCGGTAGGAGTGACGGATGCATTCAACGTGGAGGTGGGATTACATCAGGGATCAGCTCTGAGCCCTTTCTTATTTGCAATGGTGATGGACAGGTTGACAGACCAGATTAGACAGGAGTTCCTGTGGACTATGATGTTTGCTGATGACATTGTGATCTGTAACAATAGTAAGGAGCAGGTTGAGGAGACCTTGGAGAGGTGGAGATATGCTCTAGAGAGGAGAGGAATGAAGGTCAGTAGGAACAAAACAGAATTCATGTGTGTAAATGAGAGGGAGGTCATTGTAATGGTGAGGATGAGGGGAACAGAGTTGGCGAAGGTGGAGGAGTTTAAATACTTTGGATCAACAGTACAGAATAACGGGGATTGTGGATGAGAGGTGAAGAAGAGAGTGCTGGCAGGGTGGAATGGGTGGAGAATAGTGTCAGGAGTGATTTGTGTCAGATGGGTATCAGCAAGAGTGAAAGGGAAGGTCTACAGGGCGGTAGTGAGACCAGCTATGTTATATGGGTTGGAGATGGTGGCACCGATCAGAAAGCAGGAGACAGAGCTGGAGGTAGCAGAGTTAAAGATGCTAAGATTTGCACTGATTGTGACGAGGATGGGTAGGATTAGAAATGAGGACATTACAGGGTCAGATCAAGTTGGACGGTTGGGAGACAATGTCAGAGAGGCGAGATTGCGTTGGTTTGGACATATGCAGAGGAGAGATGCTGGATATATTGGGAGAAGGATGCTAAGGATAGAGCTGCCAGGGAAGAGGAAACAAGGAAGGCCCAAGAGAAGGTTTATGGATGTGGTGAGAGAGGACATGCAGGTGATTAGTGTAACAGAACAAGATGCACAGGACAGAAAGATATGGATGAAGGTGATCCGCTGTGGCAACCCCTAACGGGAGCAGCCGAGAGAAGAAGTATATAAATATACGATGTGGCTTACTGTCTAATAATTTTGATTGCCCACTGCGGGAGTTCATACTTATTCCAGTAAATTAGCTCCTCAATTAGCACAATTATCCAAACAAGGTGGAGTGGTCATAGGGACCATAACTGATGTAATGAGTCCATGGTAATGTCAATGTCACTGTGCATGTAGATGTACTGGCTTTATTATCCTTGACATTTCTATATCGGGTCTTCTCTAAAAGGTCTGCAGGACATGTTGGCCACCCTTGCTGCCCTAGTTGCTCTTTCTTTTTCAAGTCATCACCAAGCCATTAATGATAGTTGCTCATGGCTTGTTCCTGGTCCATGGTAACTGCATCCTAATATGCCTTCATGTGTTTGTTAATTCAGTCTGCAAATGTTGGGATTGTTGAAGTGTTAACTCCATTAGCATGCTTTTGTAAAGTGGGTTGCAAAAGGCATATACTGTTAAACACTGAATATTCTCTTGTAGTGCTATTTTATTTTAAATATTGGTCATTTAAAACTTTAACTCATTTTTATTTCTGTAGATTTTCAAGAGAATGACAACTTGTCCTTTCTTCAGAGTCGTCCACAAATTAAACAACCTGATAAGAATAGGAAGAAACTGGCATCTGCAACAAAGAACTTGGTAACGGCCTCTCAGCACCCTAGATTTCAGCCTGTTGTGAAGCTAACAAGGATCGATGCCATCAAATCTCAAGGAGTGTACAATATAAATCCAATCCGCCAACAGTGTGTGAGAACATTTAAATACAAATTGAATTCTAAAGATAATGGAGGGATTCATGGGAGTAAGAAACTGTATCACTGTCTTGAAGGTGGGAGACAATTCTCAGATAGTCACATGCCTAAGAAATGCAGAGAAGATAATACAGGGATGGAGCCATACCAACGTTCTGAATGTGTTAAGAACTCTTCAAAACACAGCCATACCACAATTTCCATTGTAGAGAAACCACATTTGTCTAAACGTGGCAAACGATTCTCACAAGTGAGCCACCTTCAGACACACATGATTGGTCATGGAGGACAGGGTTTATGTCATTGTTTACCACATGCTGGGCATTTCTTTAACAGGAGCAGTCTTTGCAAACACAAAAGAATTCACACTGGAGAGAAACCATATTGTTGTTCTGAATGTGGCAAACGGTTCTCAAAAACAAGCCATCTTCAGACACACATGAGAGTGCACACAGGAGAACAGCCATTTTCCTGTTCTGAATGTGGCAAACGGTTCTCACAAACAGGCCATCTTCAGCAACACATGAGATTGCACACAGGAGAACAGCCATTTTCCTGTTTTGAATGTGGCAAACGATTTTCAAGTAGCAGTAATCATTTGAGGCATTTAAGAGGTCACACTGGTGAGAAGCCCTATTGCTGTCCTGAATGTGGCAAAAGATTTTCCAACACAAGCAATCTTCTGCGTCATGCAAGAGTCCACAATAAAGACCATCCTTAACCCTTTAACCGCCAACTTCCTAAATATTCCCCATGCCAGGAGAAATCTGAACAATTTTCGTATTTTTACTTTACATTTATTCAAGCAGTATTTACCTGCTGAAATACCTGCTGAAATGTTTCAAATAAATGGTCAATCAAAGGACGTAGCTTGAACAAGCGGTCACGGTTTGGATCTTTCTTATCTGGCTCAGATAACGGGCAGCAGTCCAGTTGAGATGCTGGGGATACACCCACTCATCGCCATCATCCGATGCGTCGTCATTCACAGTATCATGCAGCGCACGTTGCTGATCATCATTGTCGCTAAAATCTTCTTTAGAACTGCTACAATCACGATCAGAATTATTGTCCAAAATCGCCTGCAAAACCTCACTTGAAGTCAGTTTATGTTTCGCCATATTCACAGCTTTCACTTTCGAATCACATCACATGAGAAGCCAATACAACCGCAGAGTTGTCAAAATACAATGTAGTAATAATACCTACGCCAAACTGTCAGTTATACTACGCGCCAGGCATTCACATAACCACAGGCAAATGTGCCGGATAATTCCGGCAGTAAGGCGTCAGCAATAACGCTACGATGCCGGATATATCCGGCAGAGGGTGGTTAAGAGGTTAAGCCTGTTCTGAATGTGGCAAGAAATTCTCCCAAAGAGGCAGTCATAATAGACATATAAGAACACACATTTGATAGAGGCCATACTCGTTTCCTGATTGTGACAAGCTATTCACCGATAACAGCAGCCTTCATAGACACAACAGAATTCATTCTGGGTTACGGCCATATTGTTGCTCTGAATGTGGCAAGCGATTCATACAATCCTTCAGTCTTCATCGACACATAAGAACTCACAGAGGAGAAAAGCCATACCGTTGCTCTAAGTGTGGAAAAACATTCATACAGAAAACTCCTCTTCAGAGACACATGAAAATTCATGCTAAAAAGGCAAAGTCCAAAGAGACTGTAAATAACAAAGAGAAAAATCTGAAATAATTCAGTCAGGTGTGGAAAGAAAATTGGAATTGCTCTGCTAGTTGGTTACACAGAATGCATTTGACTAAAATTGGCAGACTCATTTAGGCAACCCTGCTTATTAATTTACTGTAAGTGGCTTTTGCACTAATGACTATTGCACATTGTACACAGGTCTACTTTACAAGTTCTAATGTTATTTTTCTTATGTTAGTTATACGTCTATACTTTTTTATATTTTATTGTACTACGAAGTTGAGAGAGAAACCGTATTTTGATTCTCCTGTATGTTCTGCACATATAGTGAATTGACAATAAAAGGGTATTTGATTTGATTTCAGTATTTCTATTATCTTTTCTCCAGAGTCCGTATTGGTGTTCACACTACTCTCTGGTGTGGCTGCTGCTCTTTCTATCTGAAGAGTTAGTCCAGCTGGGGTTCGATCAGCCCAGTAACGTCTAGCGGTCCCTCACAACGGGAGTGTATGAATATACCGAGGCATGTTTAGCATACAGCTGATGACGTGTTCATCTAATATAAATAAGGCCATATATGGACATCCTGTATTAAGTTACACAGAGAGATACCTGATACTTCAAGTCCGGAGTGACCTTGAGGGGCTGCATACTTGAATGAACTCATCCTACTTACAGCAGTCAGACAAAAAGAAATATAACTGAACAACATAATAGACAAAAAAAAAAAAAAAGGTTCTCCACTATGGCCGTCACTACCCGCTGTGACAACTTCATTTCTATTCTTTCAAATGCTTCCCCTCTTTAAAGGCGACTCCGCTTGCACCCTATTAGATTTTAGTGTCCCAACATCATTTTTGTTGAAATGCTTTAACTTTTTTTTTTTTTTTTTTAAATATATTAAAAAAGTTCAAAAAAAGGGTCAGTCAGGAATTGACCTTTGCACCCCTAAAGTATCAGGTCCATCTCCCATACCAGTGAGCCACCAGAGCCAAACTGACCAATCAGATTGCTCAGAGGGACCACACACTCACAGACAGACAGTAGCTTTTTATTATCTTAGCTATTAGCTAAAGAAGTGACCTTGATGGATTTAATTATCTGTTCTCATTTGGTAAATGTCTTCTGTTCCTGTGACTCAATCTGATGTTCCTCAGGTACCACACTCTGTGGTTTGCTGCCCTCCTATTCATGTAGGGGTATCTCTGGGCACAAGACACTCTCGTTCACGTCAGGCCCTGGTACCACAGCCTGTTTGTGGTCTTCACCTTCATGCAGGGGTGTCTGGACATCACACACTGTTATGTGTTTCACATCTGGTTGTGGTCTTATTGGAGACCATGATGATGTTGATGATGAGTTACCCTCCTCTGGATTACGGAGGAGCACAGCAGCCCACTCACGTTTGTGCAGTACAACACTGTCCTTCATGCCGTAGGGGCAGTCTCTCCAAGTGATCATCCTTGTGAAGATCACCACCCCTCTTCAAAAAGTGGTGACATCCGAGGACTGAGGTTCCCATTGTCACACAGGAGTTCAGCATGTCTCCCAGCTTCTTACCTTATTGACGTGATGTCGTCCTCTGCTGTGAGTGACATGAGAAGTGTCATTTCTTGCTTTCCTTTCTTTGACTACTGGACCCCAGTTACCTCAGACTGCTCCATTTTAATGGAGTCACCGTTCTGTCACATAATGTCAGTCCTTTCCTTCTCTTCACTCGTGTGTTTCAGGCAGGCAGGTCATTCTTTCAAACCTGAGCTCCACCACATTACCACTGCAGTATCTTCATCAGCTCTTCTTCCTCAGTCCACAACTGAGCTGAGATCACACAAAGCTTCCGCACAGCCTGTCCATTAAGTGCCAGGACCAGATCGAGTGCCGACTCTCCCAGGACCATTGCTTTAGTTGTGTCACCACCTCAAACGTCACCTGATGAGCCTCCCATGCTGAACTACCGTCGTGCTGTGGAAGCTCAGTCTGCACCTCAACACTACTAGAGAGGACATCAAAACCTTCATTAGAAATTGGACAATTTATCTGTAATGGTGACAGAATGACATAAACGAAAATGTGAAGGCTCACAGTGAAAGATACTTCAGGAAGTTTAAAAAATAAATTCAAACATAACAGGAATGAGGGTGACAACTGGGAGACATTTTTATGTTTACAAATCAAACTTAAAGAACCCAAAAGTTACCCTGAGAGCCACAATTGTTCTTTACAGCTCCTCACTTGAGTACGTGTGGCACAGTAAATGTGACGAGTTGATGTCCATCTCATTTATCACCCGAGTGCCCTGCGATTTTAAACTGAGCAGCTGCAGGTTCAACTCAGGCAGTTCATGGTGGGCACGGGCAGCAGGCGGGCACATCATTAGCTTAATGTTTAGATTGGCACTGCCACATTTGTCCAGAGGATGAGGTGACAGACGACGTGAGGGGGCTCAGTGTAAGAGCAGACAGTGATGGACTCAGAGACACACACACACACACACACACACACACACACACGCTGATGTTCTTGTCTAAGCTAACACTACAGCCACTGGGTTTTAATGAATTAACTTGGCGACTCCACACCGTGGCGTGTACGTTACACACAAAGACAAGTGTGGTGAACATCAGAATGACAACACGATCTTCATCCTCACTATTCTTTCGTTCTACTCTTTGGAAATCTTTTCACTTTTATTTTACTTCTGGTGAACTACTTTTAAGTTTTCATTTTGGTCTGCAAAAAAACGCTGGTGGAACACTGAGATTGTAGAAAGTTCAAGAACATAAGTCAGGCTAAGCCAGAACTGATTAAAGGGCGTAAGGCCTGAACATTATGGGCAGTTTGGCATCACAGCACTACGTCCCATTAAATTCAGAGCTAGAGAGGAGCTCAGTGTCTCTTATGCCATCCATCCCACTCAGAGACCACGTTGTGGAGCAGTCCGCACACCCACATAATATCAAAAGGGGACACAAGTAGCAAAAAAGAGGAGGTTTTGCTTACAAATAAAGGCTAAATACAAGAAAGGGGAGACAGAGACCCCAAGGAGGTAGAATCCCAAACACTTAACTCTTCTCCACAGCAGTAGCTCTAGTTAGCCATGGGGCTGCTGGCCCACTTACCCACACACAGCCCCCTCTCCTTCTCCACCAGTGAGTTCCCATCCAGTCTAATCCTTGATTTCCAGCTCATCCTGGGTCTTCTCAGGAAGACCTTTAATGCTCCAGAGCAGGTGTAGAAAGTCTGGTGCCACCCGTAAGTAGTCATATCTCACACATCTACCAGCCTAGGACTCCTCAATAAAACACAATCTTCATCTATTTGTGAGAAACGTAGCCCACCTCAACTCCAAAGTGGTCATGGCATACGGCTTTCTAAATGGAGAGTTTCCACTATGGGCAGCATGGTGGCACAGTGGTAGCGCTGCTGCCTCACAGTAAGGAGATCTGGGTTTGCTTCCCGTGGCCTCCCGGCATGGAGTTTGCATGTTCTCCTCGTGTCTCGTGGGTTTCCTCCCACAGTCCAAAGACATGCAGGTTAGGTGCATTGGTGATCCTAAATTGTCCCTGGTGTGTGCTTGGTGTGTGTGTGCCCTGCGGTGGGCTGGCGCCCTGCCCGGGGTTTGTTTCCTGCCTTGCGCCCTGTGCTGGCTGGGATTGGCTCCAGCAGAACCCTGTGACCCTGTGTTAGGATATAGCAGACTGGATGATGGATGGAGTATCCACAATGCACCAGGGCCAAGAACAATGAAGTCCAGCAGCCGCTTTGCTTTGTGATGTTCCCAGCTTGGACCTTACTGGAGTAAAATCTTCACTTATGTATCCACCGTGTGCTCACAGTGATCTGTTATATAGTGCCTTTCATGTCTGTGTCGGACCTTCTTAACACACATATCACATCATACTATTACATGTGTGTTATACACAAAGACAAGTGTGGTGAACATCAGCCTGATAACACCAGTTTCATTCTCCTTATTCTCTACTTCTACTCTTCACAGTTTATTTAAGTTTTATTTCAGTTCCGGTCCATTAAATTATAATTTGAACAAGTTTGGTTTTAGTTTCATTTGGTGAAAAGAACACTGGTGGAGATGGCAGAAGGTTCAAGAACAGAAGTCATGCCAAACTCTGATTGGTCCAAAAACACAAGGCCTGACCATTACACGATAGTCAGCCTGACACCACGATGTCCTGCTGGTCAAAGAGGAGCAGCAGGGAAGGACAAGACCAGCAGAAATTCTAAACTGTGCAGAAACTTAACGTCTCCATCTGTCCATCTGGAGACCCCACTCTGGAGCAGCCTACACAATCACAAAATGTCAAAAGGGGTCACAAGTAGCAAAAAAGATGTTCTCGTTTAAGAATTTCTCATACAGTAATGGCTGGGGTCCCCTGCACAAATTCCAAAGTGCCACAAAGTCAGGAAAGATCGTCCATGATGAAGAGCCCCTCAGAGGTGACCCCCACAAGCCGATGATGCTTCTGTCCATTTCCAACGGTGACATCACTTATCCTGGACATCTAAGCAGGTAATGTGGTGTAGTGGTTAAGGCTCTCAGCTTCAAAACCTGAGGCTGTGGGTTCAAATGCTGATCCTGAGACGGGTGACCCTGAGCAAGTCATTTCACCTGGCTGGGCTTAAATTAAGAAGAAAAAAACAAAAGAAATGCAACAATAGTATTTGGAAAAAGTCACCAGTGAAATTAAAATAAATGAATACATTTAATCTGCATGATTAGGGCGAAACCCTCAGGACAAACAGAAATGGCGAGGGCGGACATGGACTTCATCTTCTGTACTTCAGTAAGGAGAAAATGTTCTTTCTGTCACCCTTTTTAAAAACTACATTGTAAGGTTTTAATGACACAGCACCCCGACACAACGAAATGAAAACAGCGATAAAGTAAGACAGCAAGTGCGGGAGAAGGTGATGGGCCGCTCGATACTGAGGTTTAGACACTGCGTCGAGCTTACGGAGCACTGGATGTTTCAAATGCGCCGGTCACGTGATTTTGAGTCACGCTAGCGTAATGACGTCATTGATATCCGCGCAGTCAGCAGTCGATTTGGTCCTCACGAGTCTGCTGAAGTGCTTTGGCTCAAAGCGTAAAAGAAGTTGTGTCTGCTACAGCGATAAGGTGCGCTAACGTGAGTTTAAATCCTAATGTTAAAATAAGGACTTTGTATAAAACAGTTATGTAGTACTTGTCTGTAAGTTAACAAATATATTTTGGAGACATTATGAACGATTTACATGGGACATCTTTTTCATTGGTGCAGAATCGTGTCCACCTAGAATCTGTAACAAATTAATGAGCATATTTTGCGTAAAGTAGCACGTATTATAACAATCCAGAATCTACTCTACGCCATGTCGATCATATCAGAGAGGCTAAGACACGCTTCACAATATCAGTAAGTAATCTTCCGAACTGCAGCACAACAGATAAATTATTGATGTAAATAGAATTATTGAAAGACTAAGCTTTTGTCGTTTCTGTATTCTTAAATCATCTTCCAGTCCCACAATCCCCCGCAGTCACTGTCACATTTAACGTTCCCTGCTCCTCACCTGTCGTGTTACCCAAAGCATCAACACTCAGTTTCATTCAAGGCTTTACCGTCCTTCCTTTCATAAACATAAAATAAGACACACATTTCCTCAACTTACGTGTCCAATAATAATAGTAAACTAGTAAGAACGAGAAAAGCACAAGATGTGAATATTCATGACAAGAGCCTCGGCATCAGGGTGAGGATGTGCCTTGTCACCCATTACATGAGCTCGTCTGCCACCCCTCAGTTGCACTGGCACACGTTACACTGGGGCGGCAAATGCAATGGAGAATACCGACAATGTACACCTTCAGAAGTGGAATAAATCGACTGTATAAGTAGAACATTTCAGATAAACTATGAATTTTGTTCATAAATCATAAACAATGCAACATAACTATTATATGTGTTGTTACTTTTTATTTATTCTCTCCAAACGTTACATATCTACATGGGAAATGAACATGGGTAATATGTTTATAATCATTCTCACTAAAATACACTGTCAAAATATATTAATGAGCAAACTGAGACACATTGGCCTTTAGGAAATATCAAAAAGTGTGTGCGCTGTCATTTAGGACAGAATGCATTGTTAATGTCACGCACTTTCTACTGACGCAATGTCACAAAGAAAAAGAAACAGCACAGTCCATGCAAACTCATATCCTCCTTGGTTTTTGACCTTATGATTAATTGTCAATATCAAATCAATAAAGTCATTTTAAGAAGATGACAAGTCTGCTATAGTCAGTTCAATTAACACTCCTTTTAAAAAGTTTGCTTATACAGAATATAAAATGGAATCTCAATGATACGGGACTCGTGAGTAGTAACGAATAATATGTGACACTGAGAAATTATAATTCCTAATAACGGGAACAAGTAAAAACTACAACTTCCTAAAACAGACACTGTAAACGTAGGCATTTCAATAAATAATTTAGGAGACTTGTGTGTGCATTTCAATATCGATTTAAGAACTACGTAGGCTACCTGTTGCACTATAAACGCTACCTCAAGCAGCACTTAACAGTAAACAGTCTAACAGGACAATGACTGACTGTACGAAGATGCTGCGCCGCTACAATAAAGGGTCACACTGTCATTCTGCATGTTTAGAAGGCGCTGATTGGCTGAAACCGTTTATAGCGAATTGTCTCAAGTTGGAAGTGCCGTATAGCGATCAGAAACGAAAAGACACATTTAGACTTTTATAAAAGAGAAGGAAAAACTCAGTTTATTAAATGATGTGATTTTTTTTTTAGTGTATTAATTTTTTGTTAAGGAGAGTTATACATTCTTTTAACTCAGTGTGTAGTAAATTTACAAAAACAACGAAATTATGATGGGGTGTAGGGTGCAGTTTGGAGGTTAGTTTTCCATCAGAGCTGTGGTTATTAAAAATAATTAATACTGTGCTTCTTGTGTGGTCTGCATTTTCAGTTTATTTATTTATTTATTTATTTATTTTTGTAAGATCCCAATACACCAACATTCTGAGGAAAAGGAGCTGGATCTTAAATGAGGTAATATTACCATTCACTCACAATTTTTTAGCTCCTGAGTGATAAAAGAAAGAAGATAAAGGTAGTATAGCAAATAATAAAAATGTATTCTGAGACCTTAATTTATAGTATTTTTCTGTTGGGGGAAACTGAATCTGTTGCCCTCACAAAAAACTTTAGTTGACCTCTCCTTTTTATAATAATACTTTTAAAGTAACAGCAATTTCAGCATATTATTATTTTGGCTTCAGTTCAGCCTCAACAAATGACCTCTCAGAATGACTTTTAAGTAAATTTCAGAGTTTTAATTACAAACCTTGACTGATATCTATGCTATGCCATGTTCTGTCACCTCACCACTTCCTACTGATCTGATGTTACTGTTACATTGTTATGCAACTCAGAACTTTATCTAGCCAGTCTTCAACTAATAGAAGATATGAGGTAATAAACAAACAGATTTTTTTGAGATGCACTTTTCACTTTGTTTTTAACGTGTTGAAGGTTTTTCTGAATTGGAATTGCTTGTTGAAGATGAAATTTGTATCAGCATAAGAAGAGAAAAACTCTTAGAGGATGTTCAAGCAATCTAATAGTAAAACTGACATTCCGAACAAACGTTTATGTGTAAAGTTTATGGATGAGGAGGGTGATGACTTTGGAGGGTTAACAAAGGACCTTTTGGAATAAGGCTTTTACTGAATGGTTTAAAGGGGTTCCTTGTCTTCCTATAAACCAGTTCTCTGAAGCTCCTGGCATATCCTCTGTTGTTGGTAAAGTGCGGTCACATAAGTGTCAGCTCATCCATTGTATCCCACCTCGGCTCTGCAGGTCAGCCCTGCTTTCCATTGTGTTTCATACCTCCGCTAGACAGTGGAGTACTGTTAGATGATTTGTTGTTGCACGTAACAACAGCAGAGCGTAGCCTACTGTGGAAAGCTTTGAAAGATTTTACTGCAGTCAGTGCACCTGAAAAACAGGACCTGCTTCATTTTTTTTCAGTTCATGGCATGTATACTCTTCCTTCTACATCCAATTTTAAAAGTCAGCTGCTTTTAGTTGCACAAAATGAACTTCTTATTAAGCCAATGTATTTGAATACATTCATTCAGTAATCAATACCAGAAGTACACATGACAATATTTTGGTCACAGCTCGACACAGACCTCATTTCTTATTTGTACTGGAAGGAGATGCCCACTGTCGATCGTGTTTTACACTGCCTTACTTACTACATGCGAACCTGACTTAAGACCTGAAGAAGTTGTAGTCTGTTATTACCTACATGACTTTATCAAGTCACTGGACCTCGATGACGTGTACATTTCTTCAGTTTGTAACTGGTTCCCCACTGTTGCCATATGATGGGATTAAGGTATCTTTCAATAGACTGAGTGGCACACAGCGTAGACCTACTGCACATACATGAGGCAATATGATAGAAATTCCTGTAACTTACACATCTGTGCAGGAATTTAGACGGGAAATGAGGTCTGTTTTGAATTCGGATGAAGCATTTACAATGACAATGTTGTCATTTGTTTTTATTTTTCTTAAATATAGTAACTGAGTTCCAGGTGCCTGTTTCTGCAAACTGCAGTGTTGAAAGAAACATACATAATAGATACTTAGATTTCAGAAAGATGAAAGGGTTTTGAAAATCACAGGCACATTATTGTAATAATCTCAAATACAAATGTCCAGTTTTTCATGTTTGTTTGTTACACACATTGCTAAAATTACATATTTCAGAAACAACATTGTGTTGTTTAACTACAGTTGTCATTATTACAATGTTGTTTCATAAAGTTGGAAGTCAAATACACTATGTATAGTTTTTACTGTTTGTATTACCCTCAAACATACTGTATCTGTTTCAAACTGGAACTGATAGGTAATTTTTACAGAAATAATGTGAAGTGTTATGTATGATACAATTTATAATTGTTCATATTTTTGTTAAAGTGCTTAATAATAATGTTTTAAATCCAAATAAATTGTTATCTGACAACAATGCACAACATTATACTGAGTAATTTTTTGGAAAAAAAATTTGTTTTCTTCATGTCTGTCATTGAAATTATAGTTCGTACTGCTGCCTGATAGCACCACGTCATATTGATTGGTAACTCTGAGCTGGCCTTGTGTGTGTGTGAGTGTGTGTGTGAGTGTGTGTGTGTGTGTGTGTGTGTGAGTGTGAGTGTGAGTGTGAGTGTGAGAGTGGGCCCAGCCTGTAAAACACTGACATCCAGTTTCAAGTGTGGTTTCTATGTTGTTCTCATTTCTTCTGGTGGTACAATCAAATAACAAATTTAAATGCATTGCCTATGCAAGCTTGGATCCCCTGCATAACTGTGGAGCAGCTCACCCTCAGCACCCAAATAAGATTCCCCCTCTTCCCTTCTGTAATCTCTCCATCCTGCAGTTTCAACCTTCAACACCAACCTTCCTCCAGACTCAATAAACTCTTGTTGTAAAGTGGTTTTAAATCCTGTCATGGTGTCACAGACAATCTGCATTAGCTCAGGTGCAGCAGACTAGAAAAGTCTTTGGTGGGTTTTTGGATCCTTAAACTCAAGGGTGTGCAAGGAAGGGCCTTGTCTGTCTCCTTAGGTAAAAGCGTTAGAATGGCCGCATATGTTACTTATAGAAATGTTTTGTCTTTTCAGGCCTTCTTTCCATGGTTACACTCTTGTTTCTGATGAGAAAGCTACGCATCCTAGTCTACTGTGAGGACACCTTTCAGGTATCCCGGAGGAGCTCTATACTGTGTGCTTCTATCCACATCACCTCTCAGTTACATTGAATTTATTTGTCATAATTTACTTTCACTACCTGAGTTTTATCGTGCAGTTCAAAATGGAACATATTAAACTATAAGACTACAGACATGCATCCTTAACATTTCACATCATGAAAACTACGTAAACACTTGAAGTTACAAACCTCAGACATGTGGTGAAAACAGCACCTCATCCAAAGCACTTTGCCTGTTAGATGCCCATTTGTGCAGGCAACATCAGCCTGTTATACAGGTCCTTCATTTATTTGGATCGGGCATTCAGACATGAGGCCCATGTTTTTGACCTATGTGGTGCCTTTGACAACGCTACTGTAATATAAGCTAAGATCAGTGACAATGGGTGGTTGCTGTGTGTCTTGGGTTTCTGACAATAAATGGACCACTACTTGAGGCTACATAACAGTGTGCAAGGTTACATGTTTGGTAAGTGACACAGGGACTCTCTGAAGAACTCCCAGATTTCTTCCTGCTTACCCTGTTGTAATATTCTGAGACTAACTGCTGAGATTCTTGTGCGGGTATGCCAATGTGGGCTGTACAGGAGGCCTGGTGATGACTTCTTTTAGTGAGGAATGAGGAAGCATATGCAGCTTAATGTTAGCAAAACAGAAGAGATGATGGTCTACCACTAGAACTGACCAATTCCTTAATCCAAGAAGAAGATGTAACTGGACAAAGTCTATATTGGGCTGCACTCACTGAACCAATATACAAAATTGGCTAACTGTGTTTCCAAGGGTTGCTGAGGTCATTTGGCATGAGTAGAATATTTCTGCATATGTTACATGAATTTAAGGTACCAAGTGTGCTCTTTTAAAACAACAGTTGTCAACAGACTGGATGAGTTAATCAATAAGACCAGTTCTGTTTTAGGAGCAGGCCTGGACACTGTTGGCCAAGCTGCTGGCTATCAGGAACAACGTCTCATACCCGCTGAGACCCTGGCGACCTGTGGATCACCTTTAGTTCTTGGCTCTTCTACTGTGGTGCACTGAGTGCTATTTGATATCGTTCTTTTTTACTATTTACCATTAGATGTTAAAACATATTACCTTGAATGGACAGTTTGTTTTCTGACCTTTTAATGTTATTTATTATGGTCAAATTAAATTTTTTTGCTCTCTGTCTAGTATTTAATATGACTAATAACTAATGTAAACTAGCATTTTCTTTTGCACAGTTCATAGTTTAAATTTTCCAATCCCTTCTGTTACATTATCTACTGTTTTAACTCAAATTTCTTTTGTCTATTTAAAGTGTTTGCTGAATGTCTTTACCTTTCCTTGATTTTATCTTTTCTATGACTCTGACACTCCATTCTGCCCTACTGTCCACTGTACCTAAACATCAGACGTTTTCTCAATTCTTTTGCAATTTAGAAACTGGAAGTAAAGTTGATTTTTTTTTTAATGTCTGCTTGTGCATGTGTATTTTAAGGCAGTATTTTACAGCATCAGGAAATATAAGACATACATTTATCAAAGATGCAGTCAAAGAAAGAGACTGTTTACTAAGCATAACTGTAAACCTATTATATTTACTGCCAGCACAATACAAAACATAGAAAATTATAAAAAAATGTAACTTGAAATTATATCTTTAGGGTTCTTCCATTAATACTAAAACTGAAAATAAAATCATGCTTGACAACTCTCTCGTAATTCTTTTTCCAGTATGGTGTTAAGCTGATGATGCAGTGCTGTCTGCATTAGATTGTAAAAGCTCAACAACACAACGGACACATCGAGAATAGTTATCCTGTAATCCTTCTCCATGCTGAAATTCAGCAGAAAGCATTTCCATCTGCTGATTAGTTCCATTTAATGTGTTGGATGACTCTTCTTCCTCAATCACATCAGAAGAAATTAAAGCTGGCCCTCCAATTCTTTGTAAGTTTTCTAATAAAAGCTCTTCAATAGTAGCATCTGATGGAGCAGAATTTGTGATGAGAAGCCCATCTGACGAAATCTGTTCTGGTGTTTGGTTTCCTTCTGTTCTAATTCTGTGCATATTCCAACCATTTCTAAATAGTTCAAGTCGTTTGTTGATTTCATTACAGTACACTAAATGAAGACATGCTATGTGTACATTATTGTCTGGATTCAGAATAAGAAGATCCTCCATTTCATAGAACTCCTTGTAAAATGGTTCAATGACCTGTGAGAATACGTCTTTCCAAAGCCCTTCAATTCTTTGGTTACGTACTGATTGTCCAGTAGTATGGCTACCACGCTGCAGTCCTCTCAAGATATTCATGAGCAGTGCTACTTGAAGATTTTCTCCTCCATGATCTGATCTCACTCGAGATGGTAAGCCATACTTCACAACAGCCTTGCAAAAACTTCTAAAACTGTGAATGATTTGTTATCCAATGCACAATTTAAATATGGAATAAGACGTGAGAATCCATCAATGCATCCATGAACAGTAACTCCCCATCTACAAAAAAAAAAAAAAAAAATTAAAGGAAACCAGAACATAAATTATATATCCTAAATATTTTTTGGTCAGAAAATAATGATCATTGTGTTGATTGACATTCTATTACTTTTCTCAAATTAATGAGATTACAATACACTGGCTTACCTTGCTCAGATCAAATTCAGTAATAAATAACTCAGGTAACTAAAAGTGTATGACCTACCTAATATACTATACAGCAGGACAAAAATGTACAAGAATAAAATAACCGTATCAACTTCATGTGGCTGTCCATGTGCCAGAGACTGTTTGGGGATCTTCTTTGGGTTACCTCGGCCCATCTTCCTGCAGTACTCATTGGGTCAATTCTCATTAAAGAGCTGCGTATTCTTTTTCTTTGTACAATGAATCCCTTTGCTCTAAGATATCCACTGATCATCTGTTAGGAATTCATACAGCAGGAATGTTTTAGTAAGCTAAAGAACACTAATATGTTGGTGTGTGTGTGTGTAACCACAGGATTAATTACTGAAAGGCTTCTTCTAACTTTTTAAAGTTCTGCATAAAAATACCACATCAAACAAACTTAATAAATGATTACAGAGAAGCAGAGGTCACTGGGGCAGAACTACTGGAGGTTAAAGAAAGGAAGAGAAACTGAAGCCAAGCCCATGAAAGAGCAGAACTAAACACATTCAGTCACCCATAATGTTCCAAATAAGATGAATGTAATATTCTTGGCCTTTGCATTGTGAGAAAAAACTATGTCTGCAGAGACAACACAAACATGGGGAAAACTTGTAGACTCCACATTGTTACTACATATAAAATATGCAAATAAAAATAATTCAGCTATCTAGAAGCCAAAAAAAAACTTACCTCTGTCCCAGAATTTAGATATTGAGAATGGAGCAGTTTTACTTCATCATCAGGCTCATTGTCAGTAATGCCACTGAATTTACTGCGTGGGGTCAGTCCTTCTTCTTTAAGTCTCTTGTAGATATACAGTATGACACAGAACAACCTAAGTGCTCAGCAATCTTCTGTCCAGTATATCCTCGTAAAATGTAAATTTGAAGTTGTTCTCTAGTAATCAATATCTTTGGTAAGCCATGGCCACCTGTGTGTTATATTGTTTGAATAAGTATGTATTCTATGTATTATTTTATATTGCATATTTTCTTAAAAATACACTAACAGTATTATAACAAAAAATAAAAAATAGTAAAAACTACATACATTATTGTATTGCAGTTGTACTTAGTTGGATAGCTTGGAACACCATACTGTACATTACAAAGCAAAACAGCATGACTGTTATAAAGAATTGTAAGTAGTAAGATAATTGAAAAAATATATGGCCTACAGCAAATATATCATTTACCAAGTTGCATATTTGTAAGTAATTATAAGTAATTCAATCATATTGCACATTATATGCATTTAACCAAATGGTGACTGTCCCTAGCATAGAATATAAAGGAATTAACTTATTCTTAGCCTGTTTAGTTCAATTTAAAGTGTACAGCATTATGGCCATTCATTATATCATAAGTAACTCATGAAACAATGAAGCATTGTAAGCTCATTTTCAAACATCTCTCAAGTAGTTCCTTTAGTGTGGTCAGCATGAGGGACGTTTGTCCTTTACAACTTCATGTTGTATGAGTACATTAACAATTGTGTTTGGTGAAGGTGTATAAGATAAAAGGGCTGCTATGTTCAATGAACTGAACCTTCTCTCTGCTAAACTCGCTATTGAAGCAATGCATAAACCTCACAACCATAGGTATTATAATATTCATCTCTTTTTAAAATGAACATAGAAGATAAAATACCTCCATTTTGTGGTCCAGTTTTGACTGTTTAAACTCACAAATTGTAACTGACATATTTACAGTTTAATGTGAAATGGATGTACAGTACATATTACTAAAAGCTTACATATAATTTTGAGATTAAATATAAAAACGTACAAGGGAGAGTGAGGTAGACTGACTGTCACATCCCAAAAAGTGATTTTAAATGTTTTTAAAGATGAAGTAGGCTGTTACCTTAGGTAATTAGTCATTCAAACCTAAGCTATTTACATCACATATAAAATCTTTTGGTGTCTTGCATTTTCCTTTGAATCAAAAGTATTTCCATTTCCTTCACCACCTCTTGAGCAACATTCTCCTTGACTAGAAATTAAGAATAGCTAAATATCCTGAATTTGCATTGTTTTATTTCCTTTTCTCAAGAGGGATACTTAGAATAAAATATTAAATTAGCTTTTGTTCTTCTATATATAGGACTTATGTAGTATACACATTCCATTCATTTATTTTAAGATAACATACCTTCTCGTCTGCTTCGAGTTGTAAAAGTACTACTGCTTGACTGAATTCTCTCAGAATCTTCCATATTTTCAAAGAAACTCAACAAATCCTCTAAAGAATGTGCTATTTCTATACGAATGTACTCTGGTCTGGTATTTGTACTGAAATTCTGTCAAACTGTTTTTGTCATTTGAAGCAACCTCAAATTAGAATTGTTAATTTCCAAAGAGCCTTCTTCGGCATTTCGCTGAAAGGTTCTAAGGATATTTTTAATTTCCCTGAGAACAGAATGTGCTCCTGATGTTTCTGCCATGATTACTGGTTGCTAGAAAATAAATATGATCCAGAGATGTTGTTAGTTGAGCGGGAAGTGATGTAAACATATATTTAAATAAGAAGGAAGTGATTTAAAGATACTGTACAGTATCTGTAAATCATATAAATATAAAAATATATCTAAATCATTTAAATACAGTATATCTTTAAATACAAAGTGCTCATTTAAAGATATCAGTAACACCCTTAACTAAAATATTCTAAGCCAAAGTGACATTTGGAGATATCTGTAAATCATTTAAAGATATCCATCCATCCATTTTCCAACCCGCTGAATCCGAACACAGGGTCACGGGGGTCTGCTGGAGCCAATCCCAGCCAACACAGGGCACAAGGCAGGAACCAATCCCAGGCAGGGTGCCAACCCACCACAGATTTAAAGATATCTTTAATAGCAATTCATTTGGATATCTTTAAAGGATTTACAGATATCTTAATTGTATTTAAAGATATCTTTAAAAGATTTAGAGATATCTTTAAATATTTTCAAGATATCTTTAAATGTTTTAAAGATATCTCTGAATGATAATTTGGCTTGCCATAAGCTTGTATATATGTATTATGTATATATGCATTTTCTCGAATTATTTAGTTTTGCAAATGCCGTTTGCTACAGTAGTTAAAATTTAATCTGAGCATTTTTATAAGTTTAGCTTTAACATTTGCGATATTTTCATCTAACGATTAGACGACCGTCGTCAGTTCTGTTTCAACAGTTATCGGCGCATTAACGTGACTTGGGGGACTCGCTGCGGCTCCTTTATTATTTTATTTGTGCTTCCATGCTGTGAACTCGCGATCAGAGTCCTGCGCGCAGTGATACAGTTGAAAGCTCCACGCATAAGCATAAATCTCGAGTCTTTTGACCTTCCGCCCATCCCTAAGTATTCGTAATCAAAAGGTTGTGAACATGCATAGTAATCCTAGACTGACCTCCTCGACAGATGGCCTATTTAGATAGAACAGCTGTTAAGTTTCCCGGCGCACAGTCGACATTTTAATTTCTCCTTCAACTGTTTAGCAAACTGTCACGTGTAGCTATGGTCGCGTACTGCTGACGTCATCTAAGCGACGGTTACTGAAAACACGCTGCCTCTCCGCATTGTAGCGACAACTGCACGAGAGAGAGACTGTTGTGGAGTGCGGCGGGAGTTTCAGCGAGGTTCGAAAGTTCTCCATCGCCGACAGACAGAGGGTAAGTGCTCCAGGTTTGGGAGCGCACTTTACTGATGTGCGAGTTTTAATTCGCTCCACTTGGGCTACCGCACGTGACTTGAGAGTGAGGCTCGCGGCTCGTTAGTGTTCTTCAGCCCAACAGCGAACTTTGTGAATCATCCTGTGAACGCCATCCCCAGTGCTGTTGCCGTTCATAAGTGTTTGTGTCTCTGATTCACATAACGAGTCGACTCCCATTTTTACTTTTAAGCACGCAGAAGCAACTTGCTTCATACATGAAAAGACCGGAGTCTCTTTAGGCTGTTCGGTGTGCTGTGGCCCTTCTTAACCTGCGCCACTGTGTTATCAGACCAGTCCGGTTTGTTGTTTATGTGAACCCCCAGGTACTCGTAGCTCTGCACATTTCTGTATTCTCCTCCCTAATGGCGATTGGTCTCGGGGGGTCTTTGGCTGTACTGAAGTCCACCAGCAGCTCCTCCTGTCTGTAATGCCGTGTTAGACCAGTTTGAACCAGTGTCTCCTTCGTTTATAAACATTATACATGCATTTAAGGTTACCTTTTATCCAGATCCACATTACTAACCGAGAATGGTAAACCGGATGGACGCAGGGACATCCGGCCATGGGCCGTGGACGCAAAAGACGTACTGCGCAGGCGCCCCAAGAAATGAGGCGCCGCGACCACAGAAAAAAGGAGTCAGACGCCAGCGACGCACACAGCGCCGCACGAAACCCATTGCACACGAAACGGGACACACACACAAAGAGGAGGATTCCACAAGCCCCTAGCACACAAAAAAAAAAAGAAGCCGCTTGCGCCCCACAAATCCCACACCCACCTCCAAGCAATCCCCCCCCCCCCCCACAAGCAACGGACGGGACACACACAAAGAGGAGGATTCAACAAGCCCCCTAGCACACAAAAAAAAGAAGCCGCTCGTGCCCCACCAATCCCACCACCCCCTCCAAGCAACACCCCCCCCCTCCTCAGACGCCCACGACACACAAAGCCCCCCTCCAGTAACTGAAATAAGAAATGAGGCGACGCACCCCTAGAAAACCAAAAAGAAAGGAGTCAGACGCAAGCGCCACATAGCACACGAAACGGTACGCACACAAAAAAAGAGGATTCAGACCCACCACACACCAAACACCCCCCCTCCACTAACAGAGATAAAAAAAAGTGAGGCTACGCGCCAAGAAAAAATGTCTCGGCTCCAAAAACGCAAAGCTCAAATAAGCAAGGGTTCAAAACGAAACACCTGAAGTCTCACAGATACAAAAACAGCTGCGAAGGGACAAAATAAATAAACGCAGACGTCTACAACGCACATCTGAAATGCCGGAAAACAAGCAGGCAACGCTCCAAAAAGAGAAAGCTCGACTAACCGACATACAAAAATGGGCAAGGCTCAATACAAACAATGAACGCCGTAAACTGCAACGGGCTTCTCACACAGCACAGGCAAATCGATTACAGCTCCAGAATAGCACGTCACAAATCCTGCACATACAACGACGCGCCTCTCAAACGGCACAAGCAAAACATACACGTCGAGGACATCAACGACAGACACCTGCTAAATGATTGCGCCAGTTAGCTGACAACGCGTTCAATAATAAGTCCACAATTCATGAAAATTCATTGGGATTAATGAATGTCATTTGCAATCATTGTCATTCACTTAACTTCCCTGAAGAAACAACTGGCAATACGAGTAATGAATTTACACGTTGTTGTCACAAGGGTCAAATTAGACTGCCTCCTTTACATTCATATCCTGCATATCTACAGAAGCTTCTAACTAACGAAGTACCTGAAAGTTAAAACTTTACGAACTGCATTAGATCCTACAATAGTTCATTTGCTTTTGCATATACCGGAGTAAATATCAGGCCACCAAAAGGCAATGGCCCATACTGCTTTCGCGTATGTGGACAAATATTACATTGCATTGGAACAGTGCACCCTGAAACAAATCAAGAACGCAAATATGCACAAATCACGTCGACACCTACAACACGCTTCTGAAACCGCGGAAGAAAAAATGTCTCGGCTCCAAAAACACATGTCACTCCTTATTCAAAATTCCGATCCCAATCACAGAAACATCGGTATCCACTATGAAAATGAACAGTAACAATGCACGTGACATCCGTCTTGCCACACTATTAATTATAGATGAATTTACAATGGCATCCAGTCACTTACTCAACACCATTGATAAACTTCTACAAACGTTGATAAATAATAATATACCCTTTGGAGGAAAGGTACTGTTATTAGGATGAGATTTTAGACAGTGCTTAACTATTGCTCCACATGCAATGCGCTCAGCTATTATTCAGTCCACCTTAAAATACACGGACAATTGGCATTGCGTTGATGAATAATAATTTTCCCTTTGGAGGAAAGGTACTTTTATTAGGAGGAGATTTTAGACAGTGCTTAGCTATTGCTCCACATGCCATGCGCTCAGCTATTGTTCAGTCCACCTTAAAACACGCAACGACGTCATACAAACAACAAAAGACCGGACTACAATACATATACAGGCGCGAGACCTGATTGGTGATAATACGAAGAAACGAACAGTCCGCATATTAACAGTGAGTGCGATCCTCCTTATTACTTATCCATATTCCTAACGATACGATCACGGGTACAAAACTAGACGGCTCGAGTAACGGGACCACAAACACGCACCCGCATCAAAAAAAAAAAAAAATTCACGTCGGCACCTACAACACGCTTCAAAAAAAGATTACGTGGACAATTGGCATTGCTTTCAAAAGATACACTTAGTACAAAACATGCGATGTCCAGATCCCGAATATAACAATTCCTTATTACAACTGGGAGATAGTACACTCACCAGTACAGATGTACTTCACCCAGATATTATTACAATTCCTCAACCCTTTATCTGCGACGACTTACTTACGGAGATATTTGGAACAGCAATCTCATTAGACCAAATACCCCATTTAACACAACGGACTATATTATGTCCAAAAAATATTAATGTTGATCACATTAATAACCAGGTCATTTCATTACTTACTGGACAGGCACGGCTCTTTCTAAACTCTGACAAACTTGACTCTGATGACGACAATGACCATCTTAATTTCCCCTTAGAATATTTGAACACTATTAACCCGGCCGGATTACCACAACACAATCTTAACCTTAAAAACGGAACAATAATCATGCTATTAAGAAACCTTAACACTAAACAAGGTTTATGCAATGGCACACGTTTAGTCGTCAATACCATGACACACAATGTTATTCAAGCGACAGTTTTTACAGGATCACATGCTAACAATACTGTTCTGATTCCTAGAATTGACCTTACATGTTCTGATCTGGAATTACCTTTTACATTGAAATGCCGACAGTTCCCCATTAAACCTACATTTGCCATGACCATCAACAAATCACAAGGACAAACCATGGACAAGGTTGAAATCTACCTCTCTGAACCCGTTTTTGGACATGGACAACTTTATGTTGCCTTCTCACGTGTTCGACGTTCATCTGACGTTAAAGTTATAAATGCTCCATGCCAAGGAAGACTCATTCAAGGACAAGACATCATCTTTACTACTAATGTTGTGTACAAAGAAATATTCCAATAAACCATTACACTGTGCCAAGCACTTTATTGTTTGCTTTCTATATGCATCATCCACACCTTCACACTATTCTGTATCTCATTCATACATCTCACTCTTTGTTATGCCCCAACGCCAGGGGTTGGCGAGCGAAGCGAGCAGGGGGCGGAGCCCCCTAGTATTATTCTAATACGGTTATGGAGAGGATCACTAAATGCACTTGCACCATATATATTATATATTATTAATTTATCTCATACCCCTGGAACTGTGCCTGCCTATTTTAAACATGCAGTAGTTAAGCCCTTACGGGAAAAAAACCTAACCTTAATAAGGATGATTTAAATAATTTTAGACCGATTTCTCGACTACCTTTTCTATCTAAAATACTTGAGAAAGTTGTTTTGCAGCAGCTTCAGATCTTTTTGGATTGTAATGGTGGTTAAGAAATTTTTCAGTCCGGTTTTAAAACTTATCACAGCACTGAAACAGCTTTACTCAGGATTGTTAATGATACTTTACTTTCAGCTGACTCTGGGGTCTTGACAGTTTTAGTGCTTTTGGATTTAATTGCAGCCTTTGATACCATTGATCACAACATATCGTCAAGGCTGGATAAATGGGTAGGAATCCGAGGGGGTGCACTAGCTTGGTTCAAATCTTATTTCACTAATAGGACTTTTGCAGTTGGTAACAAGTCTGTCTTTTTCTGTACTGCTCGTTTGAAATATGGTGTTCCTCAGGGGTCTATTCTGGGTCCTTAGTTGTTTTCTTTGTATTTAATACCTCTTGTGTTCAAATTTCGCAAATATGGCATTTCATTTCATTTTTACTTTGATTTTTACTATGACTAAGGAGTCCTTAAATTCACTACATAAATGTTATGATGATGTCAAACATTGGATGGCCATAAATTTTTTGAATCTCAATCAGAGTAAGACTGAGGTTATTGTATTTGGACCAATAGCTTCTGATGGGGCTGTCAGGGATCAGCTCAGCTCATTAGCTGGGTTTTGCAAAATTCTTCTTCTTCTTTCGGCTGCTCCCATTAGGGGTTGCTACAGCTGATCATCATCTTCCATATCTTTCTGTCCTCGTCATCTTGTTCTGTTACACCCATCACCTGCATGTCCTCTCTCACCACATCCATAAACCTTCTCTTGGGCCTTCCTCTTTTTCTATTCCCTGGCAGCTCTATCTTTAGCGTTCTTCTCCCAATATACCCAGCATCTCTCCGCTGCACATGTCCACAGTACACCAACGCAATCTCGCCTCTCTGACTTTGTCTCCCAACTTTCCAACATTAGCTCTGCTCTTGTTCCCTTCCTCTGCATGTTTTACAGCTGCCAGTGATGATCCTCACCCCATTCCACACTTCCTTCATGTTGTTTTGTTGTAACTTGTGGTCACGTTTGTCTCTGTAGTGGGCTTTCTCCTCACGGAGCTGTTGCTTCACCTCTGACTGCACCACCTTGATTTCATCTTTATCTCCAGACCTACAGGCTTTCTTCTTCATATTCAGTAGGCTTTCAGGTTTTTTGTGATCCATCGTTTGTTTTTGGGGAAACTGCACACTGCCTGTGTGAGGACTGTGCTATCCACACAAAGCTTGATGTACAGTAGTCTGTGATACAGTGGCTGACACCCTCAGTGTCATGGCTGTGTGTCTCACAAAGCATATCCCACTCAGCGTTCTCAAAGGTGTCCTTCAGATCATCCTCCACCTTTGTTGTTCATTCCTGAATGGTCCTGCTAGTGATTGGTAGCTGCTGGACAATGAGTTTATATGTGGGTATGAGCTATAATTATGGTCTGATCGGCATAAAGGTGGCAAAGCACCAGAGTTATATGCCTCTTTAACATTGGCACACAGCATGTCCAGGGTCTTGTTTTCCTTTGCTGTACAGTCCACAAACTAGTTAAAAATCAGTGAGGGTGCAGGAAAGTGAAACAGGGTCGAACACCCCTGAAATTGTGATGAAAGCACGGGATGGTCAGTAGAGTTTGCGTATTAGAGAATATACTGTGCCTGTTGTGATTGCCGCATCTGCCGAGGGGAGATATGAACTATCAGCACAATGGCATGTGAAAACTCTCTCGGCATATAATAAGATTGTAAGCCCCTACCCTCAGGCACTACATTCAGGTCTGGTGCTTTAATAGTAATGTGTCTGGTGTTGCACCATTTTTCATTCACAACAATGGCAAGTCCACCTTCTTTCTTCCTATCAGTTTTATTCCTGCTGCTGTCCTTACGCACAATTTTAAATCCATCCAGTGCACCCACAGAGTCCGCTGTTTCAGCTCTAAGCCTCGTCTCACTGATGCTCATGAGACTGCTGAGTTTGTACTCCCTTGGGCTCCTGACCAGCGTTTGATTTTACATTGCTCATGATGACCGAAGGCAGCTACGGTCTGTGCCTTCTTCTCTTGTTGTGGAGTCAGACAACTGCTCTCTTTACCTTACCGTCCACTCTGTAGCTCTGCTTCAGCCCAGCGATTTAGATCAAGCACTTTGGGAGACCAAGGGTGCAGGTCCGACAGTTGCTGTCACAGGTAGGCGAGTCAAACCTTCCTCACCACTTCGGTTATCCAAGTTGTCCAGGAAAAAAAATAAGAAATAACAACAAAGAAAACCAAACACGGGTGCTGCTGTTAAACGTGGCCTATTGTGGCAGCACTGGATGTTGCTTTTTAAAATCCATGTATTGTTTAAATGGACAATTATATAAAAGTTTTTTTTATTCTTTTAATTGTTATGAAATATGACAAACTCCCATGTTTCATTGCTAGCGATAAAACACTAATGCCTGTTTAGTGAGCATTAGAGAAGTTAATAGATTTGTGGTTTGTGTTACTGCTTCACAGTTCTGTCAGAATGAATTTGATTCTCAGCCTGTTTTTTAAGTCTCTATGCAGTTTCCATGTCTTCTCTTTATTCTTATTTTCTCCACTTCTCTAAAGATGCTCAGGTTTAGAGGCCTGGCAAGTCTGACTTATCTTGGTGTGGTCGTGGCCTTGAATGTGAGTGGACCCTATGATGGTCGATAGCTATTTCCTAACCAGTACAGGTACTCTGGTTTTCGTCCCAGTTTGTTTTGCACTGGACTTTGGTGGTAAGGTGGAAGCCAAGTCCAATTTGGTGACTGCTACATGTAACTGTATCATGCAGAGCCCAGCCAGGGTGTGTGGGTCACCCCTGTGTACCACTCTTATGTGAACACCACTGTCAGGACTAGCATCCCCTTTCTGGACAAGACCCAATAATGAGATGTTCTTTGTCCCGCCCCACCACTGTTGATTACCCATAGCAAATTAGTCCGTCAGGATCTCACATCTCCAGTCAATGGAGCTCTAAGGAAGACTGAGGCACATGAGACCTCCACCATGTCAACGTCTCTGTACTTGGAGGTGCAGCTATTTAATAGGAGTTTATCACTGTTGTAATTATTAAACTCTTTATGATGTTGTATGTTTGTGTGGAACATTTACTTTCACAAGATGAAACTGATGAATGTGAAACTTGTTTCCAGTTGGTGAAAATTGCAATACAATTTTTATTGAGATTTTATTGTTCATTAAGACTTGTACCATTTAGCTGCTGTCCCTTGTCATCAAGTCCCCTTTGTTCAGGCAGTTTATTTTGTAAACCCTCTGCTGACGCCTAATGCCTCTGTCATACACGTTGTGTGAGCCAAGTTCTATATTAATGTTTTTCTGTTCAGTTAATGTATTTCAAGATTAATTTATATATTAAGAATAAGACTAGATAATTATTCAGTTCTAATTGGGTTTTGTTACTTTAAAGAAGGGGTGCTAGGTAGTGAGAATTATTGTAAACTAACAAAATACCCACGCTTCGCAGTGGAGAAATAGTGTGTTAAAGAGGTTATGTAAACATACATATACATATATATACATATATACATATTCACATCCACATATATATACATATATATATATTTCACATCCATATATACGTATATACATATACACATACATACATAGTGCGTTGTAACACGGGCTGTGATTGTTACATGGGAGGGAGACGACAAATCACAGCTTCCCACTTTCTAATCTGGCCTGTGATTGGTGCTTTGACTGATGCCCAGATCCCACAGTATCTCCCCTTAGGAGAGGCGTTAGTCAAGTGTAATTGAATAGCGGTGCTGCAAGTTTAGCTTTACACCTGTTTTTAAGGCTTATTGACTGAAAGGGGCTTTCATGAAAAAACTTAGGGCTTTGCTACAGGATACACCCTCCACAAGTTAAGGAAGTAAAAATAAAGGTATATATTTCTGTTTTATTTAAACCTTTTAAGTTTGTATGCGGGCAGTATGGTGGTGCAGTGAAATGTGCCAGTTAGGAGACCCAGGTTCGCTTCCCTGCGTGGAGTTGAATATTCTCCCCGTGTCTGTCTGGGTTTCCTCCGGGTACTCCGGTTTCCTCCCACAGTCCAAAGACATGCAGGTTTGGTGCATTGGTGATCCTAAATTGTCCCTGGTGTGTGGGTGTGTGCGCCCTGCGGTGGGCTGGCACCTTGCCCGGGGTTTGTTTCCTGCCTTGTGACCTGTGTTGGCAGGGATTGGCTCCTGTATTTAGGATATAGCGGGTTGGATAATGGATGGATGGACATTTGTATGCGTAGCCCCATTTGCCCGTTTTCGGTTTTTTTCTTCAGTAATATTTCAGTAAACCCGGAGCTTGTCAGTTCAAATCCTGGTACTGACACCACTGTGTGACCCTGAGGAAGTCACTTCACCTGCCTGTGCTGCAAAAAACAAAAGTAATGTAACAAATTGTACCTCAGATGTTGCAAGTTGCTGGAATAAAGGCATAAGTCAAATAGATAAATATGCATCATACACATAGGAACTATTCATTTATTAAGTCATCTGCAGCAAACCTTTATAAATGAGGGTTTCTCCTTTTAGATAGTGCAAACTGTTTCTTCTTCATTGAGGTTTTCTCTTGGAGAGCTTTTTTCATTTCATTGAAAATAAAGCAGCAGCTGCCAAAATATGTAGCTTTCTTATTAATTTTTCAACATTGTGTAAAATAAACTTTATAAAGTAACATAAAAGTTTTAAATACTGGTTTTCCTTTTACACTAAAATATTACTAAAGAGATACAAAAAAAGTAAAATGCATATGTTGTTTTTCTTTAAGGAGATTAAATATTAAAAAAAAAAAGTAAAACAGCTAAATGGGGCTAGCATACTAACTTAAAAGGTTTAAATAAAACAGAAATATATACCTTTATTTTTACTTCCTTAACTTGTGGAGGGTGTATCCTGTAGCAAAGCCGTGACTTTTTTCGTGAAAGCCTGTTTCAGTCAATAAGTCTTAAAAACAGGTGTAAAGATATTGACAATAAGCTACGCAAACCCACCAAGACATGGAATCGTTTAAATCAAGGCGCTGTGCTACCTTCTTCCAGATCGGCCCCAAGGCATTCATATTTTTCCAAAGCAGTTCTGGTCTCCATCGGCATCTGTAGCTGAGTCGAAAAACACCATCCCATACTATTAGTTAACGATTAACACATTTCTATATGTATTGTAAGCATACAATACAACTGATAATATGTTGCGCTTATTTATCTGGTGTACCAACATTTTTGCGCGTTTAACAGCTGAAATCCAACGTGGTTTGTGCCCTTCAGAATGAAAACAGTTTGCATTTACCTTTTTAATAAAAGGCGAGCTTTTAAGCCTGAGAAATCGCCCCGTAAATGCACACGCTTAATTGCACATGTGTTAATATGTATGCTTACATAGTATTAAAAGAGACTCAACAATTAACGTCATTTACCTTCGTTCCCGTGTTTGAGTCGTGCTGTAAATTCTTACTGTGAAATGTAATTGACAAATAATTTGGTGAATGAACTTGTGAAGAAGGTGGAGCTGAAGTATTACGTCACTTAATTAACGAAAATGCCGTGATGTGCGGAAGGGCGAGGGGAGTGTGAGGGTTGACGGAGAATGTTTTCTTCAGCGCTCTTTGGGGCTCTTCCTTGTTTTCAGTTCACGTGATTACGTAGGAGCATGATGACGCGATACGTGACTCCGCCTCCTCCATTACAGTATATGGACAAAAAAGAGGTTCCAGTTATGACCATTACGCGTAGAATTTCGAAATGAAACCTGCCTAACTTTTGTAAGTAAGCTGTAAGGAATAAGTCTGCCAAATTTCAGCCTTCCACCTACACGGGAAGTTGGAGAATTAGTGATGAGTGAGTGAGTCAGTCAGTCAGTCAGTCAGTGAGGGCTTTGCCTTTTATTAGTATAGATTAGAATTAACATTCAGTAACTCTGAAGTTAACAGTCTTACACGACTGAAAATCGAAGAGATGTGGCAAATCATGTGGGACACTGACAGTAAGGGAAGGCATATTACAGAGTAGAGAGCAGAGTTAGATTCATAGGAAAAGGGGGCAGAACAAGAAGAGAAGAAACGATATTAACACGCATCAGGATTGGGCATATTAGGTTAAATTATACACAATTCAAGACAAGGCAGTACCAGTCTGGAGTGTGTAGATCATGTAATCAGCTAGAGACTGTAGAGCGTGTATTATTAGGGTGTGTGGCATGTAAATTACATCAAGTTCAACATTTTAAATCTCTAGGAATGGGTAAATTAACATTACAACAATTATTAAAGTATGGCGATGAGTGTAAATTGATTCATATTAAATTATATAAAAACTGTAAGGTTATTTGAGAGTGCGATGTTTCGCTGAAAAGTCTTCACATTAAGAATTTGAACACGGAGAGACAAACAAAGGTAAGTGCTCGGGTTTGGAGATAACGTTTTATGGATGTGTAAGTTCTCATTCGCTCAAGTCAGAGTTTCTGCACACGATTTAAGTGAGGGGCGAGCAGCGTGACCTCCAGCCCAGCACCGAACTTGAATCGAGTGTATCCCCCCTGTGGCCGCCTGCGTGTCTTTTCTATTCAATCATCAATGTGTGTCTCCAGTTCACTTCATGTTTTTGAGTCCATTTTCTACTTCACATCAAAGATTAAGGAGAAAGTGGTGCAGATTGATTTACAACTCCAAATGCCACCTTCAACTGACCAGCAGAAAGCTGGTAAGTACATTAATTCAAGAAATAATCACAATTTGAGGAAACAGAGGCCAATAACAGCCACTGTTCAACATAACATAAAAAAAGCATATTGATTTTCGATAATCTATTTGTGGATTAATTATTACAGTAAGTAGGGCTAAGATTTACCTTTTCAGTGTTCAATGAGACAATCACAGCACCAGCTTTAGATCTCAATCAGCAGGATCTACCTGCTAAAACAAAGTAAACCCAAGATCATAAAATCAATTTAAAAACCACCACCATCTGCTCAAATGTTTACCTCTCCTGCCCCCTCAGTCAGTCCACACGGTGGGTGTCTTTCTCACAGCACAGTAATCACCTCACACATTAAATGCTGCCCTCTTAAGAAATTTCAGCACAAGTCTTACCTCCACTCGGCAAGGTCACCTTTGTGTCCACCTGCAACCAAACTCCCTAATTATTAAGCTGACCACCACGACCTCCCTCACTAACTGGCTCAAGTGACATACCTGTTATATCAAAGTCACTCTTCTGTAGTTGTACCCAAAAAATTAAAAACATGTGCATCAATTTAAATAAACAGATTAAGCAAATCGAGTGATCAGCAATAGATAGAATTGACTTAGTGGAACTTTATTTGTCATAAGGTAGAAGTTACAGAAATTCTTTAAAACATAAAAAGGTAAATAAATAAGTAAATATTCATACACACACACTTTGGTCTGAACACACACCAGAGTGACTATGAAGCAAGAAAAATAAAAAGAAAGAAAAGTTCTGAATTGGCTGTCACAGTCAGCGTGAGACATTAGCAGACGTATTACTGTTGGTATAAAGGAGCCCCCGTAGCATTTCTTGACACACTTATGCAGAATGATTTGAAAGAATTCCATTTTATTGTGTCAGAGAGAGGATGTGCAGCATTGTTCATAATGGCACTTAGTTTCGTTTTAATTCTTTCCTCTGCTACGCACTCCAGGGGGTCCAGGGTGTGTCCCATAACTGATGTTGCCCTTTTAATTAGCCTGTTCATTTAGTTGGCCTGTCTTGACGTGATGTATACAGCTCAGCACACCGCAATGTAGAAAATCACACTGGTCATCAGAAAGTGATAGAAGATGTGAATTATGTCACCTCCCACATTGAAGGAACGCGGCCTCCTAATTGAAAAGAGCCCGCTCTGCCCTTTCTTATAAAGTTAAAATACTTTTGCCTTTTAACACGACACACATCCATCCCTGTTATGGCGGTGTAGTTAAGTAGCTTAAGTCCGGTAAATCAGCTATTTACTAATGGAGAAGGGGTGGTCACAGTTTAACAGAACAAAGCACTTGAAAACATTTAGTGAGAACAAGGTGGTTTTATTAAATCTGATAGCACAATCAAAACTTATGATTGATTCAGTGGGTAAAGAGGGGACTGGTGGCTTTTAATGAATTTAAAAGGTTTGTCAAACCTACTGTCAAAAATAGAAGTTACTCACCATCAGTTACACCTGTCAGCCTAAACTAACAAACCCCTTATTTCACTTGCTTGTTCTCTCCTGTTGCAGCTGTGCATTTCAGCAAAGTTAAGTTCCTCTTTCATCTCCTCTCTCCAGACTTTTCTGTTTCTTAACACAATCCTGTGCGCCTACTTGTACAAACCTTCATCAACATAAATTGGTAAGACAATTCTGGGACCCCAGCAGCACTGTATGTTTAATTCAAGTAGTGAATTCTGCTGACCCTCAACTGTGTAAGATGGTCTGCTTGTTTCAGAGTCTGTTGGACCTTCACTCCACTCCCAGGATTCTGATAATCTGAAATGAAGAGCATTTAGTTACTGTCATCATGCTATAAACTGTCTAACTTTACATAAACCATAACATAGAGCCTGTGCTAAAATGATATTCAAGTGTCTTTAGACATGAGTGATGAAGTTTTAATGAAGTTAATTTCTGTTCTTTTCACAGAGAAAAAACAAAAGCTGCTGTTTACTGGAACATCTTAATGGAAGTGAAACAGGACACCTGTGATGTGGACACAAATATCATGGAGAAAACTGTAAATATTAAGGAGGACGACTGGGAGTGGGAGTCCATCTACCCAAAACAGGAAAGTCTGAGCATCAAGGAGGAGGACAGTGAACTGCAGCCAGTGAGCATTAAAGAAGAACCTGAAGAGAAGTCTGTCAGTATTGAGACACCTAACCATACAAATCTGGACAGTGTAAAAGAAGACAACCTTCATGATGGGTATCAAGATGGAGTGGTGACCAGGTTAGACTCTTCTCAAAGCAGACACTGTTCATCTCCAGAGCCTTCTATCAATGTGAAGTCTGAATCATTAGAGTCTGAACTAAAGAGTGCTGAGGAAACTACATCTGTTAGAGCTCAGAAAAATAAGCGACCACCTTCAAAGAAGTCTGGAAAAAGTAAGTGCAAAATAAAAATGTGTAACATTTAGATTTGGGGTTTATGAGCTTGAAAGGTTGTGTCTTGTGATTTTTATGAGAAACTTAGAAATGGAGTGAAAATACTTTATTTTATTGTGTGTTTAAATTTAGTGTGAGATTTCATCTATTGTTATGTAAAGTTTAGCAATTTGCTATTCTTCCATTATAGTGACTTTATGCAAAAGTCCGCAGCCTATCCTCGATAAAGAGTGCTATACAAATGTCCAAGATCAAGACAAAGGTAGTGATCCCTCTGGAATTTCCTGGGTATCCATTTTAATTCCTCTTAACAATGTAGTCCGATCTTCAACTAAGTTCTGATTACAGACAGCCTCAGTTGTCCTAAACTACTGTAATAACACAAACAATTGGCCGGCTTCTTGTCAGTCCTGAACACATCGTTTAAACACTCACAGTCCACTCCATGACCCTCCTATCTTTACAGACTGGTTTTCCCTTCTTTAACAGTAATGACCTAAACAGAACTTTTTGTAGCTACTGATCAGCAATGAATTTTAACCCATCCCTTCATTCCAAACCTTTTCAGTTCCTTAATCCCCGAGAGCCCTTTTCTGATCAGTTCTCTTTAGGTCAGGCCACACCATCTCGTGTCTCTTATTGGCCATTCCAGAACACTGGTTTCCGTATGTTTAACCCTTTCTGTTTTTGATTTCTTCCTGTTGTTGTGCTCATTGTCCTATGTCATCACTCAACTTTTTTTCAACTTCTACTATCCTGATATTTTTCTTTCAGATTTCTTGATAATATTTTCAATTCAGTGACCGTTGATCTTGTCAAGTGATCAAGGCCATGAAGAAACATGCAGGCCAATCCATGATGCTCCCTTCACCTTGATGATCTAGTATCGATGTGCTCTTTTGTATATGTCACTCCTACTGCAGACCTCACCACTGTCACACTTCCCTCGTACATTTCCTGTACAACAGTTACATACTTCTCTACCACTCCCGACTTCCTCATACAATACCACAGCTCCTCTCGAGGCACCCTGTCATATATGCTTTCTCCAGGTCTACAAAGACACAATGCAACTCCTTCTGACCTTCTCTAAACGTCTCCATCAACACCCTCAGAGGAAACATTGCATCTGTGGTGCTCTTTCTTGGCATGAAACCATACTGCTGCTCACTAATCATCACCCTCACTTCTTAACCTAGCTTCCACTGCTCTTTCCCATAACTTCATGCTGTGGCTCATCAATTTTATCCCCCTGTAGTTACTACAGATCCTGCACATCCCCCTTATTCTTAAATATCGGCACCAGTACACTTCTTCTCCACTCCTCAATTATCCTCTCACTTTCTAAGATTCCATTTAACAATCTGGTTAAAAACTCCACTGCCATCTCTCCAAAACATCTCCATGCTTCCACAGGTTTGTCATCTGGACCAATGGCTTTCCATTCTTCATCCT